>NW_027143227.1:0-72712 GCF_026170545.1 Melanerpes formicivorus
AGAAGTTAGATCAGATGGCCAATGCAATTTGGTGCTAGGCCTTTCCCTTTAGGTTTTACCCCAACAATGTTTTCATTAGTTTCGCTCACTCTCGAAATCAAGCATTTTACAGCAGGTTGGAGCAGCCTGTATCTCAGCACAGTAATAAGGTAGGGAAGAATTCACATACTCATTTTGACTGCCTCCAGAAGTTAGATCAGATGGCCAATGCAATTTGGTGCTAGGCCTTTCCCTTTAGGTTTTACCCCAACAATGTTTTCATTAGTTTCGCTCACTCTCGTAATCAAGCATTTTACAGCAGGTTGGAGCAGCCTGTATCTCAGCACAGGAATAAGGTAGGGAAGAATTCAAATACTCATTTTGACTGCCTCCAGAAGTTAGATCAGATGGCCAATGCAATTTGGTGCTAGGCCTTTCCCTTTAGGTTTTACCCCAACAATGTTTTCATTAGAGTTTCGCTCACTCTCGAAATCAAGCATTTTACAGCAGGTTGGAGCAGCCTGTATCTCAGCACAGGAATAAGGTAGGGAAGAATTCAAATACTCATTTTGACTGCCTCCAGAAGTTAGATCAGATGGCCAATGGAATTTGGTGCTAGGCCTTTCCCTTTAGGTTTTACCCCAACAATGTTTTCATTAGTTTCGCTCACTCTCGAAATCAAGCATTTTACAGCAGGTTGGAGCAGCCTGTATCTCAGCACAGGAATAAGGTAGGGAAGAATTCTAAGGATCATTTTGACTGCCTCCAGAAGTTAGATCAGATGGCCAATGCAATTTTGTGCCAGGCCTTTCCCTTTAGGTTTTACCCCAACAATGTTTTCATTAGTTTCGCTCACTCTCGAAATCAAGCATTTTACAGCAGGTTGGAGCAGCCTGTATCTCAGCACAGGAATAAGGTAGGGAAGAATTCAAATACTCATTTTGACTGCCTCCAGAAGTTAGATCAGATGGCCAATGGAATTTGGTGCTAGGTCTTTCCCTTTAGGTTTTACCCCAACAATGTTTTCATTAGTTTCGCTCACTCTCGAAATCAAGCATTTTACAGCAGGTTGGAGCAGCCTGTATCTCAGCACAGGAATAAGGTAGGGAAGAATTCTAAGGATCATTTGACTGCCTCCAGAAGTTAGATCAGATGGCAAATTGGATTTGGTGCTAGGTCTTTCCCTTTAGGTTTTACCCCAACAATGTTTTCATTAGTTTCGCTCACTCTCGAAATCAAGCATTTTACAGCAGGTTGGAGCAGCCTGTATCTCAGCACAGGAATAAGGTAGGGAAGAATTCTAAGGATCATTTTGACTGCCTCCAGAAGTTAGATCAGATGGCAAATTGGATTTGGTGCTAGGTCTTTCCCTTTAGGTTTTACCCCAACAATGTTTTCATTAGTTTCGCTCACTCTCGAAATCAAGCATTTTACAGCAGGTTGGAGCAGCCTGTATCTCAGCACAGGAATAAGGTAGGGAAGAATTCTAAGGATCATTTTGACTGCCTCCAGAAGTTAGATCAGATGGCAAATTGGATTTGGTGCTAGGTCTTTCCCTTTAGGTTTTACCCCAACAATGTTTTCATTAGTTTCGCTCACTCTCGAAATCAAGCATTTTACAGCAGGTTGGAGCAGCCTGTATCTCAGCACAGGAATAAGGTAGGGAAGAATTCTAAGGATCATTTTGACTGCCTCCAGAAGTTAGATCAGATGGCAAATTGGATTTGGTGCTAGGTCTTTCCCTTTAGGTTTTACCCCTACAATGTTTTCATTAGTTTCGCTCACTCTCGAAATCAAGCATTTTACAGCAGGTTGGAGCAGCCTGTATCTCAGCACAGGAATAAGGTAGGGAAGAATTCAAATACTCATTTGACTGCCTCCAGAAGTTAGATCAGATGGCCAATGGAATTTGGTGCTAGGTCTTTCCCTTTAGGTTTTACCCCAACAATGTTTTCATTAGTTTCGCTCACTCTCGAAATCAAGCATTTTACAGCAGGTTGGAGCAGCCTGTATCTCAGCACAGGAATAAGGTAGGGAAGAATTCTAAGGATCATTTTGACTGCCTCCAGAAGTTAGATCAGATGGCAAATTGGATTTGGTGCTAGGTCTTTCCCTTTAGGTTTTACCCCAACAATGTTTTCATTAGTTTCGCTCACTCTCGAAATCAAGCATTTTACAGCAGGTTGGAGCAGCCTGTATCTCAGCACAGGAATAAGGTAGGGAAGAATTCAAATACTCATTTTGACTGCCTCCAGAATTTAGATCAGATGGCCAATGGAATTTGGTGCTAGATCTTTCCCTTTAGGTTTTACCCCAACAATGTTTTCATTAGTTTCGCTCACTCTCGAAATCAAGCATTTTACAGCAGGTTGGAGCAGCCTGTATCTCAGCACAGGAATAAGGTAGGGAAGAATTCTAAGGATCATTTTGACTGCCTCCAGAAGTTAGATCAGATGGCAAATTGGATTTGGTGCTAGGCCTTTCCCTTTAGGTTTTACCCCCAACAATGTTTTCATTAGTTTCGCTCACTCTCGAAATCAAGCATTTTACAGCAGGTTGGAGCAGCCTGTATCTCAGCACAGGAATAAGGTAGGGAAGAATTCTAAGGATCATTTTGACTGCCTCCAGAAGTTAGATCAGATGGCAAATTGGATTTGGTGCTAGGTCTTTCCCTTTAGGTTTTACCCCAACAATGTTTTCATTAGTTTCGCTCACTCCTCGAAATCAAGCATTTTACAGCAGGTTGGAGCAGCCTGTATCTCAGCACAGGAATAAGGTAGGGAAGAATTCTAAGGATCATTTTGACTGCCTCCAGAAGTTAGATCAGATGGCAAATTGGATTTGGTGCTAGGTCTTTCCCTTTAGGTTTTACCCCAACAATGTTTTCATTAGTTTCGCTCACTCTCGAAATCAAGCATTTTACAGCAGGTTGGAGCAGCCTGTATCTCAGCACAGGAATAAGGTAGGGAAGAATTCAAATACTCATTTTGACTGCCTCCAGAAGTTAGATCAGATGGCCAATGGAATTTGGTGCTAGGTCTTTCCCCTTAGGTTTTTACCCCAACAATGCTTTCATTAGTTTCGCTCACTCTCGAAATCAAGCATTTTACAGCAGGTTGGAGCAGCCTGTATCTCAGCACAGGAATAAGGTAGGGAAGAATTCAAATACTCATTTTGACTGCCTCCAGAAGTTAGATCAGATGGCCAATGCAATTTGGTGCTAGGCCTTTCCCTTTAGGTTTTACCCCAACAATGTTTTCATTAGTTTCGCTCACTCTCGAAATCAAGCATTTTACAGCAGGTTGGAGCAGCCTGTATCTCAGCACAGGAATAAGGTAGGGAAGAATTCTAAGGATCATTTTGACTGCCTCCAGAAGTTAGATCAGATGGCAAATTGGATTTGGTGCTAGGTCTTTCCCTTTAGGTTTTACCCCAACAATGTTTTCATTAGTTTCGCTCACTCTCGAAATCAAGCATTTTACAGCAGGTTGGAGCAGCCTGTATCTCAGCACAGGAATAAGGTAGGGAAGAATTCTAAGGATCATTTTGACTGCCTCCAGAAGTTAGATCAGATGGCAAATTGGATTTTGGTTCTAGGTCTTTCCCTTTAGGTTTTACCCCAACAATGTTTTCATTAGTTTCGCTCACTCTCGAAATCAAGCATTTTACAGCAGGTTGGAGCAGCCTGTATCTCAGCACAGGAATAAGGTAGGGAAGAATTTAAATACTCATTTTGACTGCCTCCAGAAGTTAGATCAGATGGCCAATGGAATTTGGTGCTAGGTCTTTCCCTTTAGGTTTTACCCCAACAATGTTTTCATTAGTTTCGCTCACTCTCGAAATCAAGCATTTTACAGCAGGTTGGAGCAGCCTGTATCTCAGCACAGGAATAAGGTAGGGAAGAATTCTAAGGATCATTTTGACTGCCTCCAGAAGTTAGATCAGATGGCAAATTGGATTTGGTGCTAGGTCTTTCCCTTTAGGTTTTACCCCAACAATGTTTTCATTAGTTTCGCTCACTCTCGAAATCAAGCATTTTACAGCAGGTTGGAGCAGCCTGTATCTCAGCACAGGAATAAGGTAGGGAAGAATTCTAAGGATCATTTGACTGCCTCCAGAAGTTAGATCAGATGGCCAATGGAATTTGGTGCTAGGTCTTTCCACTTAGGTTTTACCCCAACAATGTTTTCATTAGTTTCGCTCACTCTCGAAATCAAGCATTTTACAGCAGGTTGGAGCAGCCTGTATCTCAGCACAGGAATAAGGTAGGGAAGAATTCTAAGGATCATTTTGACTGCCTCCAGAAGTTATATCAGATGGCAAATTGGATTTGGTGCTAGGTCTTTCCATTTAGGTTTTACCCCAACAATGTTTTCATTAGTTTTGCTCACTCTCGAAATCAAGCATTTTACAGCAGGTTGGAGCAGCCTGTATCTCAGCACAGGAATAAGGTAGGGAAGAATTCTAAGGATCATTTTGACTGCCTCCAGAAGTTAGATCAGATGGCAAATTGGATTTGGTGCTAGGTCTTTCCCTTTAGGTTTTACCCCTACAATGTTTTCATTAGTTTCGCTCACTCTCGAAATCAAGCATTTTACAGCAGGTTGGAGCAGCCTGTATCTCAGCACAGGAATAAGGTAGGGAAGAATTCAAATACTCATTTTGACTGCCTCCAGAAGTTAGATCAGATGGCCAATGGAATTTGGTGCTAGGTCTTTCCCTTTAGGTTTTACCCCAACAATGTTTTCATTAGTTTCGCTCACTCTCGAAATCAAGCATTTTACAGCAGGTTGGAGCAGCCTGTATCTCAGCACAGGAATAAGGTAGGGAAGAATTCTAAGGATCATTTTGACTGCCTCCAGAAGTTAGATCAGATGGCAAATTGGATTTGGTGCTAGGTCTTTCCCTTTAGGTTTTACCCCAACAATGTTTTCATTAGTTTCGCTCACTCTCGAAATCAAGCATTTTACAGCAGGTTGGAGCAGCCTGTATCTCAGCACAGGAATAAGGTAGGGAAGAATTCAAATACTCATTTTGACTGCCTCCAGAAGTTAGATCAGATGGCCAATGCAATTTGGTGCTAGGCCTTTCCCTTTAGGTTTTACCCCAACAATGTTTTCATTAGTTTCGCTCACTCTCGAAATCAAGCATTTTACAGCAGGTTGGAGCAGCCTGTATGTCAGCACAGGAATAAGGTAGGGAAGAATTCTAAGGATCATTTTGACTGCCTCCAGAAGTTAGATCAGATGGCAAATTGGATTTGGTGCTAGGTCTTTCCCTTTAGGTTTTACCCCAACAATGTTTTCATTAGTTTCGCTCACTCTCGAAATCAAGCATTTTACAGCAGGTTGGAGCAGCCTGTATCTCAGCACAGGAATAAGGTAGGGAAGAATTCTAAGGATCATTTTGACTGCCTCCAGAAGTTAGATCAGATGGCAAATTGGATTTGGTGCTAGGTCTTTCCCTTTAGGTTTTACCCCAACAATGTTTTCATTAGTTTCGCTCACTCTCGAAATCAAGCATTTTACAGCAGGTTGGAGCAGCCTGTATCTCAGCACAGGAATAAGGTAGGGAAGAATTCAAATACTCATTTTGACTGCCTCCAGAAGTTAGATCAGATGGCTAATGGAATTTGGTGCTAGGTCTTTCCCCTTAGGGTTTTACCCCAACAATGTTTTCATTAGTTTCGCTCACTCTCGAAATCAAGCATTTTACAGCAGGTTGGAGCAGCCTGTATCTCAGCACAGGAATAAGGTAGGGAAGAATTCAAATACTCATTTTGACTGCCTCCAGAAGTTAGATCAGATGGCCAATGCAATTTGGTGCTAGGCCTTTCCCTTTAGGTTTTACCCCAACAATGTTTTCATTAGTTTCGCTCACTCTCGAAATCAAGCATTTTACAGCAGGTTGGAGCAGCCTGTATCTCAGCACAGGAATAAGGTAGGGAAGAATTCTAAGGATCATTTTGACTGCCTCCAGAAGTTAGATCAGATGGCAAATTGGATTTGGTGCTAGGTCTTTCCCTTTAGGTTTTACCCCAACAATGTTTTCATTAGTTTCGCTCACTCTCGAAATCAAGCATTTTACAGCAGGTTGGAGCAGCCTGTATCTCAGCACAGGAATAAGGTAGGGAAGAATTCTAAGGATCATTTTGACTGCCTCCAGAAGTTAGATCAGATGGCAAATTGGATTTGGTGCTAGGTCTTTCCCTTTAGGTTTTACCCCAACAATGTTTTCATTAGTTTCGCTCACTCTCGAAATCAAGCATTTTACAGCAGGTTGGAGCAGCCTGTATCTCAGCACAGGAATAAGGTAGGGAAGAATTCAAATACTCATTTTGACTGCCTCCAGAATTTAGATCAGATGGCCAATGGAATTTGGTGCTAGATCTTTCCCTTTAGGTTTTACCCCAACAATGTTTTCATTAGTTTCGCTCACTCTCGAAATCAAGCATTTTACAGCAGGTTGGAGCAGCCTGTATCTCAGCACAGGAATAAGGTAGGGAAGAATTCTAAGGATCATTTTGACTGCCTCCAGAAGTTAGATCAGATGGCAAATTGGATTTGGTGCTAGGTCTTTCCCTTTAGGTTTTACCCCAACAATGTTTTCATTAGTTTCGCTCACTCTCGAAATCAAGCATTTTACAGCAGGTTGGAGCAGCCTGTATGTCAGCACAGGAATAAGGTAGGGAAGAATTCTAAGGATCATTTTGACTGCCTCCAGAAGTTAGATCAGATGGCAAATTGGATTTGGTGCTAGGTCTTTCCCTTTAGGTTTTACCCCAACAATGTTTTCATTAGTTTCGCTCACTCTCGAAATCAAGCATTTTACAGCAGGTTGGAGCAGCCTGTATCTCAGCACAGGAATAAGGTAGGGAAGAATTCTAAGGCTCATTTTGACTGCCTCCAGAAGTTAGATCAGATGGCAAATTGGATTTGGTGCTAGGTCTTTCCCTTTAGGTTTTACCCCAACAATGTTTTCATTAGTTTCGCTCACTCTCGAAATCAAGCATTTTACAGCAGGTTGGAGCAGCCTGTATCTCAGCACAGGAATAAGGTAGGGAAGAATTCAAATACTCATTTTGACTGCCTCCAGAAGTTAGATCAGATGGCCAATGGAATTTGGTGCTAGGTCTTTCCCTTTAGGTTTTACCCCAACAATGTTTTCATTAGTTTCGCTCACTCTCGAAATCAAGCATTTTACAGCAGGTTGGAGCAGCCTGTATCTCAGCACAGGAATAAGGTAGGGAAGAATTCTAAGGATCATTTGACTGCCTCCAGAAGTTAGATCAGATGGCAAATTGGATTTGGTGCTAGGTCTTTCCCTTTAGGTTTTACCCCAACAATGTTTTCATTAGTTTCGCTCACTCTCGAAATCAAGCATTTTACAGCAGGTTGGAGCAGCCTGTATCTCAGCACAGGAATAAGGTAGGGAAGAATTCTAAGGATCATTTTGACTGCCTCCAGAAGTTAGATCAGATGGCAAATTGGATTTGGTGCTAGGTCTTTCCCTTTAGGTTTTACCCCAACAATGTTTTCATTAGTTTCGCTCACTCTCGAAATCAAGCATTTTACAGCAGGTTGGAGCAGCCTGTATCTCAGCACAGGAATAAGGTAGGGAAGAATTCTAAGGATCATTTTGACTGCCTCCAGAAGTTAGATCAGATGGCAAATTGGATTTGGTGCTAGGTCTTTCCCTTTAGGTTTTACCCCAACAATGTTTTCATTAGTTTCGCTCACTCTCGAAATCAAGCATTTTACAGCAGGTTGGAGCAGCCTGTATCTCAGCACAGGAATAAGGTAGGGAAGAATTCAAATACTCATTTTGACTGCCTCCAGAAGTTAGATCAGATGGCTAATGGAATTTGGTGCTAGGTCTTTCCCCTTAGGTTTTACCCCAACAATGTTTTCATTAGTTTCGCTCACTCTCGAAATCAAGCATTTTACAGCAGGTTGGAGCAGCCTGTATCTCAGCACAGGAATAAGGTAGGGAAGAATTCAAATACTCATTTTGACTGCCTCCAGAAGTTAGATCAGATGGCCAATGCAATTTGGTGCTAGGCCTTTCCCTTTAGGTTTTACCCCAACAATGTTTTCATTAGTTTCGCTCACTCTCGAAATCAAGCATTTTACAGCAGGTTGGAGCAGCCTGTATCTCAGCACAGGAATAAGGTAGGGAAGAATTCTAAGGATCATTTTGACTGCCTCCAGAAGTTAGATCAGATGGCAAATTGGATTTGGTGCTAGGTCTTTCCCTTTAGGTTTTACCCCAACAATGTTTTCATTAGTTTCGCTCACTCTCGAAATCAAGCATTTTACAGCAGGTTGGAGCAGCCTGTATCTCAGCACAGGAATAAGGTAGGGAAGAATTCTAAGGATCATTTTGACTGCCTCCAGAAGTTAGATCAGATGGCAAATTGGATTTGGTGCTAGGTCTTTCCCTTTAGGTTTTACCCCAACAATGTTTTCATTAGTTTCGCTCACTCTCGAAATCAAGCATTTTACAGCAGGTTGGAGCAGCCTGTATCTCAGCACAGGAATAAGGTAGGGAAGAATTCAAATACTCATTTTGACTGCCTCCAGAATTTAGATCAGATGGCCAATGGAATTTGGTGCTAGATCTTTCCCTTTAGGTTTTACCCCAACAATGTTTTCATTAGTTTCGCTCACTCTCGAAATCAAGCATTTTACAGCAGGTTGGAGCAGCCTGTATCTCAGCACAGGAATAAGGTAGGGAAGAATTCTAAGGATCATTTTGACTGCCTCCAGAAGTTAGATCAGATGGCAAATTGGATTTGGTGCTAGGTCTTTCCCTTTAGGTTTTACCCCAACAATGTTTTCATTAGTTTCGCTCACTCTCGAAATCAAGCATTTTACAGCAGGTTGGAGCAGCCTGTATGTCAGCACAGGAATAAGGTAGGGAAGAATTCTAAGGATCATTTTGACTGCCTCCAGAAGTTAGATCAGATGGCAAATTGGATTTGGTGCTAGGTCTTTCCCTTTAGGTTTTACCCCAACAATGTTTTCATTAGTTTCGCTCACTCTCGAAATCAAGCATTTTACAGCAGGTTGGAGCAGCCTGTATCTCAGCACAGGAATAAGGTAGGGAAGAATTCTAAGGCTCATTTTGACTGCCTCCAGAAGTTAGATCAGATGGCAAATTGGATTTGGTGCTAGGTCTTTCCCTTTAGGTTTTACCCCAACAATGTTTTCATTAGTTTCGCTCACTCTCGAAATCAAGCATTTTACAGCAGGTTGGAGCAGCCTGTATCTCAGCACAGGAATAAGGTAGGGAAGAATTCAAATACTCATTTTGACTGCCTCCAGAAGTTAGATCAGATGGCCAATGGAATTTGGTGCTAGGTCTTTCCCTTTAGGTTTTACCCCAACAATGTTTTCATTAGTTTCGCTCACTCTCGAAATCAAGCATTTTACAGCAGGTTGGAGCAGCCTGTATCTCAGCACAGGAATAAGGTAGGGAAGAATTCTAAGGATCATTTGACTGCCTCCAGAAGTTAGATCAGATGGCAAATTGGATTTGGTGCTAGGTCTTTCCCTTTAGGTTTTACCCCAACAATGTTTTCATTAGTTTCGCTCACTCTCGAAATCAAGCATTTTACAGCAGGTTGGAGCAGCCTGTATCTCAGCACAGGAATAAGGTAGGGAAGAATTCTAAGGATCATTTTGACTGCCTCCAGAAGTTAGATCAGATGGCAAATTGGATTTGGTGCTAGGTCTTTCCCTTTAGGTTTTACCCCAACAATGTTTTCATTAGTTTCGCTCACTCTCGAAATCAAGCATTTTACAGCAGGTTGGAGCAGCCTGTATCTCAGCACAGGAATAAGGTAGGGAAGAATTCTAAGGATCATTTTGACTGCCTCCAGAAGTTAGATCAGATGGCAAATTGGATTTGGTGCTAGGTCTTTCCCTTTAGGTTTTACCCCAACAATGTTTTCATTAGTTTCGCTCACTCTCGAAATCAAGCATTTTACAGCAGGTTGGAGCAGCCTGTATCTCAGCACAGGAATAAGGTAGGGAAGAATTCTAAGGATCATTTTGACTGCCTCCAGAAGTTAGATCAGATGGCAAATTGGATTTGGTGCTAGGTCTTTCCCTTTAGGTTTTACCCCAACAATGTTTTCATTAGTTTCGCTCACTCTCGAAATCAAGCATTTTACAGCAGGTTGGAGCAGCCTGTATCTCAGCACAGGAATAAGGTAGGGAAGAATTCTAAGGATCATTTTGACTGCCTCCAGAAGTTAGATCAGATGGCAAATTGGATTTGGTGCTAGGCCTTTCCCTTTAGGTTTTACCCCAACAATGTTTTCATTAGTTTCGCTCACTCTCGTAATCAAGCATTTTACAGCAGGTTGGAGCAGCCTGTATCTCAGCACAGGAATAAGGTAGGGAAGAATTCAAATACTCATTTTGACTGCCTCCAGAAGTTAGATCAGATTGCCAATGCAATTTGGTGCTAGGCCTTTCCCTTTAGGTTTTACCCCAACAATGTTTTCATTAGTTTCGCTCACTCTCGAAATCAAGCATTTTACAGCAGGTTGGAGCAGCCTGTATCTCAGCACAGAAATAAGGTAGGGAAGAATTCAAATACTCATTTTGACTGCCTCCAGAAGTTAGATCAGATGGCCAATGGAATTTGGTGCTAGGCCTTTCCCTTTAGGTTTTACCCCAACAATGTTTTCATTAGTTTCGCTCACTCTCGAAATCAAGCATTTTACAGCAGGTTGGAGCAGCCTGTATCTCAGCACAGGAATAAGGTAGGGAAGAATTCAAATACTCATTTTGACTGCCTCCAGAAGTTAGATCAGATGGCCAATGCAATTTGGTGCTAGGCCTTTCCCTTTAGGTTTTACCCCAACAATGTTTTCATTAGTTTCGCTCACTCTCAAAATCAAGCATTTTACAGCAGGTTGGAGCAGCCTGTATCTCAGCACAGGAATAAGGTAGGGAAGAATTCTAAGGATCATTTTGACTGCCTCCAGAAGTTAGATCAGATGGCAAATTGGATTTGGTGCTAGGTCTTTCCCTTTAGGTTTTACCCCAACAATGTTTTCATTAGTTTCGCTCACTCTCGAAATCAAGCATTTTACAGCAGGTTGGAGCAGCCTGTATCTCAGCACAGGAATAAGGTAGGGAAGAATTCAAATACTCATTTTGACTGCCTCCAGAAGTTAGATCAGATGGCCAATGGAATTTGGTGCTAGGTCTTTCCCTTTAGGTTTTACCCCAACAATGTTTTCATTAGTTTCGCTCACTCTCGAAATCAAGCATTTTACAGCAGGTTGGAGCAGCCTGTATCTCAGCACAGGAATAAGGTAGGGAAGAATTCTAAGGATCATTTTGACTGCCTCCAGAAGTTAGATCAGATGGCAAATTGGATTTGGTGCTAGGTCTTTCCCTTTAGGTTTTACCCCAACAATGTTTTCATTAGTTTCGCTCACTCTCGAAATCAAGCATTTTACAGCAGGTTGGAGCAGCCTGTATCTCAGCACAGGAATAAGGTAGGGAAGAATTCTAAGGATCACTTTGACTGCCTCCAGAAGTTAGATCAGATGGCAAATTGGATTTGGTTCTAGGTCTTTCCCTTTAGGTTTTACCCCAACAATGTTTTCATTAGTTTCGCTCACTCTCGAAATCAAGCATTTTACAGCAGGTTGGAGCAGCCTGTATCTCAGCACAGGAATAAGGTAGGGAAGAATTCTAAGGATCATTTTGACTGCCTCCAGAAGTTAGATCAGATGGCAAATTGGATTTGGTGCTAGGTCTTTCCCTTTAGGTTTTACCCCAACAATGTTTTCATTAGTTTCGCTCACTCTCGAAATCAAGCATTTTACAGCAGGTTGGAGCAGCCTGTATCTCAGCACAGGAATAAGGTAGGGAAGAATTCTAAGGATCATTTTGACTGCCTCCAGAAGTTAGATCAGATGGCAAATTGGATTTGGTGCTAGGTCTTTCCCTTTAGGTTTTACCCCAACAATGTTTTCATTAGTTTCGCTCACTCTCGAAATCAAGCATTTTACAGCAGGTTGGAGCAGCCTGTATCTCAGCACAGGAATAAGGTAGGGAAGAATTCTAAGGATCATTTTGACTGCCTCCAGAAGTTAGATCAGATGGCAAATTGGATTTGGTGCTAGGTCTTTCCCTTTAGGTTTTACCCCAACAATGTTTTCATTAGTTTCGCTCACTCTCGAAATCAAGCATTTTACAGCAGGTTGGAGCAGCCTGTATCTCAGCACAGGAATAAGGTAGGGAAGAATTCTAAGGATCATTTTGACTGCCTCCAGAAGTTAGATCAGATGGCAAATTGGATTTGGTGCTAGGTCTTTCCCTTTAGGTTTTACCCCAACAATGTTTTCATTAGTTTCGCTCACTCTCGAAATCAAGCATTTTACAGCAGGTTGGAGCAGCCTGTATCTCAGCACAGGAATAAGGTAGGGAAGAATTCAAATACTCATTTTGACTGCCTCCAGAAGTTAGATCAGATGGCAAATTGGATTTGGTGCTAGGTCTTTCCCTTTAGGTTTTACCCCAACAATGTTTTCATTAGTTTCGCTCACTCTCGAAATCAAGCATTTTACAGCAGGTTGGAGCAGCCTGTATCTCAGCACAGGAATAAGGTAGGGAAGAATTCAAATACTCATTTTGACTGCCTCCAGAAGTTAGATCAGATGGCCAATGGAATTTGGTGCTAGGTCTTTCCCTTTAGGTTTTACCCCAACAATGTTTTCATTAGTTTCGCTCACTCTCGAAATCAAGCATTTTACAGCAGGTTGGAGCAGCCTGTATCTCAGCACAGGAATAAGGTAGGGAAGAATTCTAAGGCTCATTTTGACTGCCTCCAGAAGTTAGATCAGATGGCAAATTGGATTTGGTGCTAGGTCTTTCCCTTTAGGTTTTACCCCAACAATGTTTTCATTAGTTTCGCTCACTCTCGAAATCAAGCATTTTACAGCAGGTTGGAGCAGCCTGTATCTCAGCACAGGAATAAGGTAGGGAAGAATTCTAAGGATCATTTTGACTGCCTCCAGAAGTTAGATCAGATGGCCAATGCAATTTGGTGCTAGGCCTTTCCCTTTAGGTTTTACCCCAACAATGTTTTCATTAGTTTCGCTCACTCTCGTAATCAAGCATTTTACAGCAGGTTGGAGCAGCCTGTATCTCAGCACAGGAATAAGGTAGGGAAGAATTCAAATACTCATTTTGACTGCCTCCAGAAGTTAGATCAGATGGCCAATGCAATTTGGTGCTAGGCCTTTCCCTTTAGGTTTTACCCCAACAATGTTTTCATTAGTTTCGCTCACTCTCGAAATCAAGCATTTTACAGCAGGTTGGAGCAGCCTGTATCTCAGCACAGGAATAAGGTAGGGAAGAATTCTAAGGATCATTTTGACTGCCTCCAGAAGTTAGATCAGATGGCAAATTGGATTTGGTGCTAGGTCTTTCCCTTTAGGTTTTACCCCAACAATGTTTTCATTAGTTTCGCTCACTCTCGAAATCAAGCATTTTACAGCAGGTTGGAGCAGCCTGTATCTCAGCACAGGAATAAGGTAGGGAAGAATTCAAATACTCATTTTGACTGCCTCCCGAAATTAGATCAGATGGCCAATGCAATTTGGTGCTAGGCCTTTCCCTTTAGGTTTTACCCCAACAATGTTTTCATTAGTTTCGCTCACTCTCGAAATCAAGCATTTTACAGCAGGTTGGAGCAGCCTGTATCTCAGCACAGGAATAAGGTAGGGAAGAATTCAAATACTCATTTTGACTGCCTCCAGAAGTTAGATCAGATGGCCAATGCAATTTGGTGCTAGGCCTTTCCCTTTAGGTTTTACCCCAACAATGTTTTCATTAGTTTCGCTCACTCTCGAAATCAAGCATTTTACAGCAGGTTGGAGCAGCCTGTATCTCAGCACAGGAATAAGGTAGGGAAGAATTCTAAGGATCATTTTGACTGCCTCCAGAAGTTAGATCAGATGGCAAATTGGATTTGGTGCTAGGTCTTTCCCTTTAGGTTTTACCCCAACAATGTTTTCATTAGTTTCGCTCACTCTCGAAATCAAGCATTTTACAGCAGGTTGGAGCAGCCTGTATCTCAGCACAGGAATAAGGTAGGGAAGAATTCTAAGGATCATTTTGACTGCCTCCAGAAGTTAGATCAGATGGCAAATTGGATTTGGTTCTAGGTCTTTCCCTTTAGGTTTTACCCCAACAATGTTTTCATTAGTTTCGCTCACTCTCGAAATCAAGCATTTTACAGCAGGTTGGAGCAGCCTGTATCTCAGCACAGGAATAAGGTAGGGAAGAATTCTAAGGATCATTTTGACTGCCTCCAGAAGTTAGATCAGATGGCAAATTGGATTTGGTGCTAGGTCTTTCCCTTTAGGTTTTACCCCAACAATGTTTTCATTAGTTTCGCTCACTCTCGAAATCAAGCATTTTACAGCAGGTTGGAGCAGCCTGTATCTCAGCACAGGAATAAGGTAGGGAAGAATTCAAATACTCATTTTGACTGCCTCCAGAAGTTAGATCAGATGGCCAATGGAATTTGGTGCTAGGTCTTTCCCTTTAGGTTTTACCCCAACAATGTTTTCATTAGTTTCGCTCACTCTCGAAATCAAGCATTTTACAGCAGGTTGGAGCAGCCTGTATCTCAGCACAGGAATAAGGTAGGGAAGAATTCTAAGGATCATTTTGACTGCCTCCAGAAGTTAGATCAGATGGCAAATTGGATTTGGTGCTAGGTCTTTCCCTTTAGGTTTTACCCCAACAATGTTTTCATTAGTTTCGCTCACTCTCGAAATCAAGCATTTTACAGCAGGTTGGAGCAGCCTGTATCTCAGCACAGGAATAAGGTAGGGAAGAATTCTAAGGATCATTTTGACTGCCTCCAGAAGTTAGATCAGATGGCAAATTGGATTTGGTGCTAGGTCTTTCCCTTTAGGTTTTACCCCAACAATGTTTTCATTAGTTTCGCTCACTCTCGAAATCAAGCATTTTACAGCAGGTTGGAGCAGCCTGTATCTCAGCACAGGAATAAGGTAGGGAAGAATTCAAATACTCATTTTGACTGCCTCCAGAAGTTAGATCAGATGGCAAATTGGATTTGGTGCTAGGTCTTTCCCTTTAGGTTTTACCCCAACAATGTTTTCATTAGTTTCGCTCACTCTCGAAATCAAGCATTTTACAGCAGGTTGGAGCAGCCTGTATCTCAGCACAGGAATAAGGTAGGGAAGAATTCTAAGGATCATTTTGACTGCCTCCAGAAGTTAGATCAGATGGCAAATTGGATTTGGTGCTAGGTCTTTCCCTTTAGGTTTTACCCCAACAATGTTTTCATTAGTTTCGCTCACTCTCGAAATCAAGCATTTTACAGCAGGTTGGAGCAGCCTGTATCTCAGCACAGGAATAAGGTAGGGAAGAATTCTAAGGATCATTTTGACTGCCTCCAGAAGTTAGATCAGATGGAAAATTGGATTTGGTGCTAGGTCTTTCCCTTTAGGTTTTACCCCAACAATGTTTTCATTAGTTTCGCTCACTCTCGAAATCAAGCATTTTACAGCAGGTTGGAGCAGCCTGTATCTCAGCACAGGAATAAGGTAGGGAAGAATTCAAATACTCATTTTGACTGCCTCCAGAAGTTAGATCAGATGGCCAATGGAATTTGGTGCTAGGTCTTTCCCTTTAGGTTTTACCCCAACAATGTTTTCATTAGTTTCGCTCACTCTCGAAATCAAGCATTTTACAGCAGGTTGGAGCAGCCTGTATCTCAGCACAGGAATAAGGTAGGGAAGAATTCAAATACTCATTTTGACTGCCTCCAGAAGTTAGATCAGATGGCCAATGCAATTTGGTGCTAGGCCTTTCCCTTTAGGTTTTACCCCAACAATGTTTTCATTAGTTTCGCTCACTCTCGAAATCAAGCATTTTACAGCAGGTTGGAGCAGCCTGTATCTCAGCACAGGAATAAGGTAGGGAAGAATTCTAAGGATCATTTTGACTGCCTCCAGAAGTTAGATCAGATGGCAAATTGGATTTGGTGCTAGGTCTTTCCCTTTAGGTTTTACCCCAACAATGTTTTCATTAGTTTCGCTCACTCTCGAAATCAAGCATTTTACAGCAGGTTGGAGCAGCCTGTATCTCAGCACAGGAATAAGGTAGGGAAGAATTCTAAGGATCATTTTGACTGCCTCCAGAAGTTAGATCAGATGGCAAATTGGATTTGGTGCTAGGTCTTTCCCTTTAGGTTTTACCCCAACAATGTTTTCATTAGTTTCGCTCACTCTCGAAATCAAGCATTTTACAGCAGGTTGGAGCAGCCTGTATCTCAGCACAGGAATAAGGTAGGGAAGAATTCTAAGGATCATTTTGACTGCCTCCAGAAGTTATATCAGATGGCAAATTGGATTTGGTGCTAGGTCTTTCCCTTTAGGTTTTACCCCAACAATGTTTTCATTAGTTTTGCTCACTCTCGAAATCAAGCATTTTACAGCAGGTTGGAGCAGCCTGTATCTCAGCACAGGAATAAGGTAGGGAAGAATTCTAAGGATCATTTTGACTGCCTCCAGAAGTTAGATCAGATGGCCAATGCAATTTGGTGCTAGGCCTTTCCCTTTAGGTTTTACCCCAACAATGTTTTCATTAGTTTCGCTCACTCTCGAAATCAAGCATTTTACAGCAGGTTGGAGCAGCCTGTATCTCAGCACAGGAATAAGGTAGGGAAGAATTCAAATACTCATTTTGACTGCCTCCAGAAGTTAGATCAGATGGCCAATGCAATTTGGTGCTAGGCCTTTCCCTTTAGGTTTTACCCCAACAATGTTTTCATTAGTTTCGCTCACTCTCGAAATCAAGCATTTTACAGCAGGTTGGAGCAGCCTGTATCTCAGCACAGGAATAAGGTAGGGAAGAATTCAAATACTCATTTTGACCGCCTCCAGAAGTTAGATCAGATGGCCAATGGAATTTGGTGCTAGGTCTTTCCCTTTAGGTTTTACCCCAACAATGTTTTCATTAGTTTCGCTCACTCTCGAAATCAAGCATTTTACAGCAGGTTGGAGCAGCCTGTATCTCAGCACAGGAATAAGGTAGGGAAGAATTCTAAGGATCATTTTGACTGCCTCCAGAAGTTAGATCAGATGGCAAATTGGATTTGGTGCTAGGTCTTTCCCTTTAGGTTTTACCCCAACAATGTTTTCATTAGTTTCGCTCACTCTCGAAATCAAGCATTTTACAGCAGGTTGGAGCAGCCTGTATCTCAGCACAGGAATAAGGTAGGGAAGAATTCAAATACTCATTTTGACTGCCTCCAGAAGTTAGATCAGATGGCAAATTGGATTTGGTGCTAGGTCTTTCCCTTTAGGTTTTACCCCAACAATGTTTTCATTAGTTTCGCTCACTCTCGAAATCAAGCATTTTACAGCAGGTTGGAGCAGCCTGTATCTCAGCACAGGAATAAGGTAGGGAAGAATTCAAATACTCATTTTGACTGCCTCCAGAAGTTAGATCCGATGGCCAATGCAATTTGGTGCTAGGCCTTTCCCTTTAGGTTTTACCCCAACAATGTTTTCATTAGTTTCGCTCACTCTCGAAATCAAGCATTTTACAGCAGGTTGGAGCAGCCTGTATCTCAGCACAGGAATAAGGTAGGGAAGAATTCTAAGGATCATTTTGACTGCCTCCAGAAGTTAGATCAGATGGCAAATTGGATTTGGTGCTAGGTCTTTCCCTTTAGGTTTTACCCCAACAATGTTTTCATTAGTTTCGCTCACTCTCGAAATCAAGCATTTTACAGCAGGTTGGAGCAGCCTGTATCTCAGCACAGGAATAAGGTAGGGAAGAATTCTAAGGATCATTTTGACTGCCTCCAGACGTTAGATCAGATGGCAAATTGGATTTGGTTCTAGGTCTTTCCCTTTAGGTTTTACCCCAACAATGTTTTCATTAGTTTCGCTCACTCTCGAAATCAAGCATTTTACAGCAGGTTGGAGCAGCCTGTATCTCAGCACAGGAATAAGGTAGGGAAGAATTCTAAGGATCATTTTGACTGCCTCCAGAAGTTAGATCAGATGGCAAATTGGATTTGGTGCTAGGTCTTTCCCTTTAGGTTTTACCCCAACAATGTTTTCATTAGTTTCGCTCACTCTCGAAATCAAGCATTTTACAGCAGGTTGGAGCAGCCTGTATCTCAGCACAGGAATAAGGTAGGGAAGAATTCAAATACTCATTTTGACTGCCTCCAGAAGTTAGATCAGATGGCCAATGGAATTTGGTGCTAGGTCTTTCCCTTTAGGTTTTACCCCAACAATGTTTTCATTAGTTTCGCTCACTCTCGAAATCAAGCATTTTACAGCAGGTTGGAGCAGCCTGTATCTCAGCACAGGAATAAGGTAGGGAAGAATTCTAAGGATCATTTTGACTGCCTCCAGAAGTTAGATCAGATGGCAAATTGGATTTGGTGCTAGGTCTTTCCCTTTAGGTTTTACCCCAACAATGTTTTCATTAGTTTCGCTCACTCTCGAAATCAAGCATTTTACAGCAGGTTGGAGCAGCCTGTATCTCAGCACAGGAATAAGGTAGGGAAGAATTCTAAGGATCATTTTGACTGCCTCCAGAAGTTAGATCAGATGGCAAATTGGATTTGGTGCTAGGTCTTTCCCTTTAGGTTTTACCCCAACAATGTTTTCATTAGTTTCGCTCACTCTCGAAATCAAGCATTTTACAGCAGGTTGGAGCAGCCTGTATCTCAGCACAGGAATAAGGTAGGGAAGAATTCTAAGGACCATTTTGACTGCCTCCAGAAGTTAGATCAGATGGCAAATTGGATTTGGTGCTAGGTCTTTCCCTTTAGGTTTTACCCCAACAATGTTTTCATTAGTTTCGCTCACTCTCGAAATCAAGCATTTTACAGCAGGTTGGAGCAGCCTGTATCTCAGCACAGGAATAAGGTAGGGAAGAATTCTAAGGATCATTTTGACTGCCTCCAGAAGTTAGATCAGATGGCAAATTGGATTTGGTGCTAGGTCTTTCCCTTTAGGTTTTACCCCAACAATGTTTTCATTAGTTTCGCTCACTCTCGAAATCAAGCATTTTACAGCAGGTTGGAGCAGCCTGTATCTCAGCACAGGAATAAGGTAGGGAAGAATTCTAAGGATCATTTTGACTGCCTCCAGAAGTTAGATCAGATGGCAAATTGGATTTGGTGCTAGGTCTTTCCCTTTAGGTTTTACCCCAACAATGTTTTCATTAGTTTCGCTCACTCTCGAAATCAAGCATTTTACAGCAGGTTGGAGCAGCCTGTATCTCAGCACAGGAATAAGGTAGGGAAGAATTCTAAGGATCATTTTGACTGCCTCCAGAAGTTAGATCAGATGGCAAATTGGATTTGGTGCTAGGTCTTTCCCTTTAGGTTTTACCCCAACAATGTTTTCATTAGTTTCGCTCACTCTCGAAATCAAGCATTTTACAGCAGGTTGGAGCAGCCTGTATCTCAGCACAGGAATAAGGTAGGGAAGAATTCTAAGGATCATTTTGACTGCCTCCAGAAGTTAGATCAGATGGCAAATTGGATTTGGTGCTAGGTCTT
This sequence comes from Melanerpes formicivorus, assembly GCF_026170545.1. Classification (NCBI taxonomy): domain Eukaryota; kingdom Metazoa; phylum Chordata; class Aves; order Piciformes; family Picidae; genus Melanerpes; species Melanerpes formicivorus. The sequence goes on from NW_027143227.1 coordinate 19,576, forward strand.
TCCCTTTAGGTTTTACCCCAACAATGTTTTCATTAGTTTCGCTCACTCTCGAAATCAAGCATTTTACAGCAGGTTGGAGCAGCCTGTATCTCAGCACAGGAATAAGGTAGGGAAGAATTCAAATACTCATTTTGACTGCCTCCAGAAGTTAGATCAGATGGCCAATGGAATTTGGTGCTAGGTCTTTCCCTTTAGGTTTTACCCCAACAATGTTTTCATTAGTTTCGCTCACTCTCGAAATCAAGCATTTTACAGCAGGTTGGAGCAGCCTGTATCTCAGCACAGGAATAAGGTAGGGAAGAATTCTAAGGATCATTTGACTGCCTCCAGAAGTTAGATCAGATGGCAAATTGGATTTGGTGCTAGGTCTTTCCCTTTAGGTTTTACCCCAACAATGTTTTCATTAGTTTTGCTCACTCTCGAAATCAAGCATTTTACAGGAGGTTGGAGCAGCCTGTATCTCAGCACAGGAATAAGGTAGGGAAGAATTCTAAGGATCATTTTGACTGCCTCCAGAAGTTAGAACAGATGGCAAATTGGATTTGGTGCTAGGTCCTTTCCCTTTAGGTTTTACCCCCAACAATGTTTTCATTAGTTTCGCTCACTCTCGAAATCAAGCATTTTACAGCAGGTTGGAGCAGCCTGTATCTCAGCACAGGAATAAGGTAGGGAAGAATTCTAAGGATCATTTTGACTGCCTCCAGAAGTTAGATCAGATGGCAAATTGGATTTGGTGCTAGGTCTTTCCCTTTAGGTTTTACCCCAACAATGTTTTCATTAGTTTCGCTCACTCTCGAAATCAAGCATTTTACAGCAGGTTGGAGCAGCCTGTATCTCAGCACAGGAATAAGGTAGGGAAGAATTCAAATACTCATTTTGACTGCCTCCAGAAGTTAGATCAGATGGCCAATGGAATTTGGTGCTAGGTCTTTCCCTTTAGGTTTTACCCCAACAATGTTTTCATTAGTTTCGCTCACTCTCGAAATCAAGCATTTTACAGCAGGTTGGAGCAGCCTGTATCTCAGCACAGGAATAAGGTAGGAAGAATTCTAAGGATCATTTGACTGCCTCCAGAAGTTAGATCAGATGGCAAATTGGATTTGGTGCTAGGTCTTTCCCTTTAGGTTTTACCCCAACAATGTTTTCATTAGTTTTGCTCACTCTCGAAATCAAGCATTTTACAGCAGGTTGGAGCAGCCTGTATCTCAGCACAGGAATAAGGTAGGGAAGAATTCTAAGGATCATTTTGACTGCCTCCAGAAGTTAGATCAGATGGCAAATTGGATTTGGTGCTAGGTCTTTCCCTTTAGGTTTTACCCCAACAATGTTTTCATTAGTTTCGCTCACTCTCGAAATCAAGCATTTTACAGCAGGTTGGAGCAGCCTGTATCTCAGCACAGGAATAAGGTAGGGAAGAATTCTAAGGATCATTTTGACTGCCTCCAGAAGTTAGATCAGATGGCAAATTGGATTTGGTGCTAGGTCTTTCCCTTTAGGTTTTACCCCAAACAATGTTTTCATTAGTTTCGCTCACTCTCGAAATCAAGCATTTTACAGCAGGTTGGAGCAGCCTGTATCTCAGCACAGGAATAAGGTAGGGAAGAATTCTAAGGATCATTTTGACTGCCTCCAGAAGTTAGATCAGATGGCCAATGCAATTTGGTGCTAGGGCCTTTCCCTTTAGGTTTTACCCCAACAATGTTTTCATTAGTTTCGCTCACTCTCGAAATCAAGCATTTTACAGCAGGTTGGAGCAGCCTGTATCTCAGCACAGGAATAAGGTAGGGAAGAATTCAAATACTCATTTTGACTGCCTCCAGAAGTTAGATCAGATGGCCAAATGCAATTTGGTGCTAGGCCTTTCCCTTTAGGTTTTACCCCAACAATGTTTTCATTAGTTTCGCTCACTCTCGAAATCAAGCATTTTACAGCAGGTTGGAGCAGCCTGTATCTCAGCACAGTAATAAGGTAGGGAAGAATTCAAATACTCATTTTGACTGCCTCCTGAAGTTAGATCAGATGGCCAATGCAATTTGGTGCTAGGCCTTTCCCTTTAGGTTTTACCCCAACAATGTTTTCATTAGTTTCGCTCACTCTCGTAATCAAGCATTTTACAGCAGGTTGGAGCAGCCTGTATCTCAGCACAGGAATAAGGTAGGGAAGAATTCAAATACTCATTTTGACTGCCTCCAGAAGTTAGATCCGATGGCCAATGCAATTTGGTGCTAGGCCTTTCCCTTTAGGTTTTACCCCAACAATGTTTTCATTAGTTTCGCTCACTCTCGAAATCAAGCATTTTACAGCAGGTTGGAGCAGCCTGTATCTCAGCACAGAAATAAGGTAGGGAAGAATTCAAATACTCATTTTGACTGCCTCCAGAAGTTAGATCAGATGGCCAATGGAATTTGGTGCTAGGCCTTTCCCTTTAGGTTTTACCCCAACAATGTTTTCATTAGTTTCGCTCACTCTCGAAATCAAGCATTTTACAGCAGGTTGGAGCAGCCTGTATCTCAGCACAGGAATAAGGTAGGGAAGAATTCTAAGGATCATTTTGACTGCCTCCAGAAAGTTAGATCAGATGGCCAATGCAATTTTGTGCCAGGCCTTTCCCTTTAGGTTTTACCCCCAACAATGTTTTCATTAGTTTCGCTCACTCTCGAAATCAAGCATTTTACAGCAGGTTGGAGCAGCCTGTATCTCAGCACAGGAATAAGGTAGGGAAGAATTCTAAGGATCATTTTGACTGCCTCCAGAAGTTAGATCAGATGGCAAATTGGATTTGGTGCTAGGTCTTTCCCTTTAGGTTTTACCCCAACAATGTTTTCATTAGTTTCGCTCACTCTCGAAATCAAGCATTTTACAGCAGGTTGGAGCAGCCTGTATCTCAGCACAGGAATAAGGTAGGGAAGAATTCAAATACTCATTTTGACTGCCTCCAGAAGTTAGATCAGATGGCCAATGGAATTTGGTGCTAGGTCTTTCCCTTTAGGTTTTACCCCAACAATGTTTTCATTAGTTTCGCTCACTCTCGAAATCAAGCATTTTACAGCAGGTTGGAGCAGCCTGTATCTCAGCACAGGAATAAGGTAGGGAAGAATTCTAAGGATCATTTTGACTGCCTCCAGAAGTTAGATCAGATGGCAAATTGGATTTGGTGCTAGGTCTTTCCCTTTAGGTTTTACCCCAACAATGTTTTCATTAGTTTCGCTCACTCTCGAAATCAAGCATTTTACAGCAGGTGGGAGCAGCCTGTATCTCAGCACAGGAATAAGGTAGGGAAGAATTCTAAGGATCATTTTGACTGCCTCCAGAAGTTAGATCAGATGGCAAATTGGATTTGGTGCTAGGTCTTTCCCTTTAGGTTTTACCCCTACAATGTTTTCATTAGTTTCGCTCACTCTCGAAATCAAGCATTTTACAGCAGGTTGGAGCAGCCTGTATCTCAGCACAGGAATAAGGTAGGGAAGAATTCAAATACTCATTTTGACTGCCTCCAGAAGTTAGATCAGATGGCCAATGGAATTTGGTGCTAGGTCTTTCCCTTTAGGTTTTACACCAACAATGTTTTCATTAGTTTCGCTCACTCTCGAAATCAAGCATTTTACAGCAGGTTGGAGCAGCCTGTATCTCAGCACAGGAATAAGGTAGGGAAGAATTCTAAGGATCATTTTGACTGCCGCCAGAAGTTAGATCAGATGGCCAATGCAATTTGGTGCTAGGCCTTTCCCTTTAGGTTTTACCCCAACAATGTTTTCATTAGTTTCGCTCACTCTCGAAATCAAGCATTTTACAGCAGGTTGGAGCAGCCTGTATCTCAGCAGAGTAATAAGGTAGGGAAGAATTCAAATACTCATTTTGACTGCCTCCAGAAGTTAGATCAGATGGCCAATGCAATTTGGTGCTAGGCCTTTCCCTTTAGGTATTACCCCAACAATGTTTTCATTAGTTTCGCTCACTCTCGTAATCAAGCATTTTACAGCAGGTTGGAGCAGCCTGTATCTCAGCACAGGAATAAGGTAGGGAAGAATTCAAATACTCATTTTGACTGCCTCCAGAAGTTAGATCAGATGGCCAATGCAATTTGGTGCTAGGCCTTTCCCTTTAGGTTTTACCCCAACAATGTTTTCATTAGTTTCGCTCACTCTCGAAATCAAGCATTTTACAGCAGGTTGGAGCAGCCTGTATCTCAGCACAGAAATAAGGTAGGGAAGAATTCAAATACTCATTTTGACTGCCTCCAGAAGTTAGATCAGATGGCCAATTGAATTTGGTGCTAGGCCTTTCCCTTTAGGTTTTACCCCAACAATGTTTTCATTAGTTTCGCTCACTCTCGAAATCAAGCATTTTACAGCAGGTTGGAGCAGCCTGTATCTCAGCACAGGAATAAGGTAGGGAAGAATTCTAAGGATCATTTTGACTGCCTCCAGAAGTTAGATCAGATGGCCAATGCAATTTTGTGCCAGGCCTTTCCCTTTAGGTTTTACCCCAACAATGTTTTCATTAGTTTCGCTCACTCTCGAAATCAAGCATTTTACAGCAGGTTGGAGCAGCCTGTATCTCAGCACAGGAATAAGGTAGGGAAGAATTCTAAGGACCATTTTGACTGCCTCCAGAAGTTAGATCAGATGCCCAATGCAATTTGGTGCTAGGCCTTTCCCTTTAGGTTTTACCCCAACAATGTTTTCATTAGTTTCGCTCACTCTCGAAATCAAGCATTTTACAGCAGGTTGGAGCAGCCTGTATCTCAGCACAGGAATAAGATAGGGAAGAATTCAAATACTCATTTTGACTGCCTCCAGAAGTTAGATCAGATGGCCAATGGAATTTGGTGCTAGGTCTTTCCCTTTAGGTTTTACCCCAACAATGTTTTCATTAGTTTCGCTCACTCTCGAAATCAAGCATTTTACAGCAGGTTGGAGCAGCCTGTATCTCAGCACAGGAATAAGGTAGGAAAGAATTCAAATACTCATTTTGACTGCCTCCAGAAGTTAGATCAGATGGCAAATTGGATTTGGTGCTAGGTCTTTCCCTTTAGGTTTTACCCCAACAATGTTTTCATTAGTTTCGCTCACTCTCGAAATCAAGCATTTTACAGCAGGTTGGAGCAGCCTGTATCTCAGCACAGGAATAAGGTAGGGAAGAATTCTAAGGATCATTTTGACTGCCTCCAGAAGTTAGATCAGATGGCAAATTGGATTTGGTGCTAGGTCTTTCCCTTTAGGTTTTACCCCAACAATGTTTTCATTAGTTTCGCTCACTCTCGAAATCAAGCATTTTACAGCAGGTTGGAGCAGCCTGTATCTCAGCACAGAAATAAGGTAGGGAAGAATTCAAATACTCATTTTGACTGCCTCCAGAAGTTAGATCAGATGGCCAATTGAATTTGGTGCTAGGCCTTTCCCTTTAGGTTTTACCCCAACAATGTTTTCATTAGTTTCGCTCACTCTCGAAATCAAGCATTTTACAGCAGGTTGGAGCAGCCTGTATCTCAGCACAGGAATAAGGTAGGGAAGAATTCTAAGGATCATTTTGACTGCCTCCAGAAGTTAGATCAGATGGCCAATGCAATTTTGTGCCAGGCCTTTCCCTTTAGGTTTTACCCCAACAATGTTTTCATTAGTTTCGCTCACTCTCGAAATCAAGCATTTTACAGCAGGTTGGAGCAGCCTGTATCTCAGCACAGGAATAAGGTAGGGAAGAATTCTAAGGACCATTTTGACTGCCTCCAGAAGTTAGATCAGATGCCCAATGCAATTTGGTGCTAGGCCTTTCCCTTTAGGTTTTACCCCAACAATGTTTTCATTAGTTTCGCTCACTCTCGAAATCAAGCATTTTACAGCAGGTTGGAGCAGCCTGTATCTCAGCACAGGAATAAGATAGGGAAGAATTCAAATACTCATTTTGACTGCCTCCAGAAGTTAGATCAGATGGCCAATGGAATTTGGTGCTAGGTCTTTCCCTTTAGGTTTTACCCCAACAATGTTTTCATTAGTTTCGCTCACTCTCGAAATCAAGCATTTTACAGCAGGTTGGAGCAGCCTGTATCTCAGCACAGGAATAAGGTAGGGAAGAATTCTAAGGATCATTTTGACTGCCTCCAGAAGTTAGATCAGATGGCAAATTGGATTTGGTGCTAGGTCTTTCCCTTTAGGTTTTACCCCAACAATGTTTTCATTAGTTTCGCTCACTCTCGAAATCAAGCATTTTACAGCAGGTTGGAGCAGCCTGTATCTCAGCACAGGAATAAGGTAGGGAAGAATTCTAAGGATCATTTTGACTGCCTCCAGAAGTTAGATCAGATGGCAAATTGGATTTGGTGCTAGGTCTTTCCCTTTAGGTTTTACCCCAACAATGTTTTCATTAGTTTCGCTCACTCTCGAAATCAAGCATTTTACAGCAGGTTGGAGCAGCCTGTATCTCAGCACAGGAATAAGGTAGGGAAGAATTCTAAGGATCATTTTGACTGCCTCCAGAAGTTAGATCAGATGGCAAATTGGATTTGGTGCTAGGTCTTTCCCTTTAGGTTTTACCCCTACAATGTTTTCATTAGTTTCGCTCACTCTCGAAATCAAGCATTTTACAGCAGGTTGGAGCAGCCTGTATCTCAGCACAGGAATAAGGTAGGGAAGAATTCAAATACTCATTTTGACTGCCTCCAGAAGTTAGATCAGATGGCCAATGGAATTTGGTGCTAGGTCTTTCCCTTTAGGTTTTACACCAACAATGTTTTCATTAGTTTCGCTCACTCTCGAAATCAAGCATTTTACAGCAGGTTGGAGCAGCCTGTATCTCAGCACAGGAATAAGGTAGGGAAGAATTCTAAGGATCATTTTGACTGCCTCCAGAAGTTAGATCAGATGGCCAATGGAATTTGGTGCTAGGCCTTTCCCTTTAGGTTTTACCCCAACAATGTTTTCATTAGTTTCGCTCACTCTCGAAATCAAGCATTTTACAGCAGGTTGGAGCAGCCTGTATCTCAGCACAGTAATAAGGTAGGGAAGAATTCAAATACTCATTTTGACTGCCTCCAGAAGTTAGATCAGATGGCCAATGCAATTTGGTGCTAGGCCTTTCCCTTTAGGTATTACCCCAACAATGTTTTCATTAGTTTCGCTCACTCTCGTAATCAAGCATTTTACAGCAGGTTGGAGCAGCCTGTATCTCAGCACAGGAATAAGGTAGGGAAGAATTCAAATACTCATTTTGACTGCCTCCAGAAGTTAGATCAGATGGCCAATGCGATTTGGTGCTAGGCCTTTCCCTTTAGGTTTTACCCCAACAATGTTTTCATTAGTTTCGCTCACTCTCGAAATCAAGCATTTTACAGCAGGTTGGAGCAGCCTGTATCTCAGCACAGAAATAAGGTAGGGAAGAATTCAAATACTCATTTTGACTGCCTCCAGAAGTTAGATCAGATGGCCAATTGAATTTGGTGCTAGGCCTTTCCCTTTAGGTTTTACCCCAACAATGTTTTCATTAGTTTCGCTCACTCTCGAAATCAAGCATTTTACAGCAGGTTGGAGCAGCCTGTATCTCAGCACAGGAATAAGGTAGGGAAGAATTCTAAGGATCATTTTGACTGCCTCCAGAAGTTAGATCAGATGGCCAATGCAATTTTGTGCCAGGCCTTTCCCTTTAGGTTTTACCCCAACAATGTTTTCATTAGTTTCGCTCACTCTCGAAATCAAGCATTTTACAGCAGGTTGGAGCAGCCTGTATCTCAGCACAGGAATAAGGTAGGGAAGAATTCTAAGGACCATTTTGACTGCCTCCAGAAGTTAGATCAGATGCCCAATGCAATTTGGTGCTAGGCCTTTCCCTTTAGGTTTTACCCCAACAATGTTTTCATTAGTTTCGCTCACTCTCGAAATCAAGCATTTTACAGCAGGTTGGAGCAGCCTGTATCTCAGCACAGGAATAAGATAGGGAAGAATTCAAATACTCATTTTGACTGCCTCCAGAAGTTAGATCAGATGGCCAATGGAATTTGGTGCTAGGTCTTTCCCTTTAGGTTTTACCCCAACAATGTTTTCATTAGTTTCGCTCACTCTCGAAATCAAGCATTTTACAGCAGGTTGGAGCAGCCTGTATCTCAGCACAGGAATAAGGTAGGGAAGAATTCAAATACTCATTTTGACTGCCTCCAGAAGTTAGATCAGATGGCAAATTGGATTTGGTGCTAGGTCTTTCCCTTTAGGTTTTACCCCAACAATGTTTTCATTAGTTTCGCTCACTCTCGAAATCAAGCATTTTACAGCAGGTTGGAGCAGCCTGTATCTCAGCACAGGAATAAGGTAGGGAAGAATTCTAAGGATCATTTTGACTGCCTCCAGAAGTTAGATCAGATGGCAAATTGGATTTGGTGCTAGGTCTTTCCCTTTAGGTTTTACCCCAACAATGTTTTCATTAGTTTCGCTCACTCTCGAAATCAAGCATTTTACAGCAGGTTGGAGCAGCCTGTATCTCAGCACAGAAATAAGGTAGGGAAGAATTCAAATACTCATTTTGACTGCCTCCAGAAGTTAGATCAGATGGCCAATTGAATTTGGTGCTAGGCCTTTCCCTTTAGGTTTTACCCCAACAATGTTTTCATTAGTTTCGCTCACTCTCGAAATCAAGCATTTTACAGCAGGTTGGAGCAGCCTGTATCTCAGCACAGGAATAAGGTAGGGAAGAATTCTAAGGATCATTTTGACTGCCTCCAGAAGTTAGATCAGATGGCCAATGCAATTTTGTGCCAGGCCTTTCCCTTTAGGTTTTACCCCAACAATGTTTTCATTAGTTTCGCTCACTCTCGAAATCAAGCATTTTACAGCAGGTTGGAGCAGCCTGTATCTCAGCACAGGAATAAGGTAGGGAAGAATTCTAAGGACCATTTTGACTGCCTCCAGAAGTTAGATCAGATGCCCAATGCAATTTGGTGCTAGGCCTTTCCCTTTAGGTTTTACCCCAACAATGTTTTCATTAGTTTCGCTCACTCTCGAAATCAAGCATTTTACAGCAGGTTGGAGCAGCCTGTATCTCAGCACAGGAATAAGGTAGGGAAGAATTCAAATACTCATTTTGACTGCCTCCAGAAGTTAGATCAGATGGCCAATGGAATTTGGTGCTAGGTCTTTCCCTTTAGGTTTTACCCCAACAATGTTTTCATTAGTTTCGCTCACTCTCGAAATCAAGCATTTTACAGCAGGTTGGAGCAGCCTGTATCTCAGCACAGGAATAAGGTAGGGAAGAATTCTAAGGATCATTTTGACTGCCTCCAGAAGTTAGATCAGATGGCAAATTGGATTTGGTGCTAGGTCTTTCCCTTTAGGTTTTACCCCAACAATGTTTTCATTAGTTCCGCTCACTCTCGAAATCAAGCATTTTACAGCAGGTTGGAGCAGCCTGTATCTCAGCACAGGAATAAGGTAGGGAAGAATTCTAAGGATCATTTTGACTGCCTCCAGAAGTTAGATCAGATGGCAAATTGGATTTGGTGCTAGGTCTTTCCCTTTAGGTTTTACCCCAACAATGTTTTCATTAGTTTCGCTCACTCTCGAAATCAAGCATTTTACAGCAGGTTGGAGCAGCCTGTATCTCAGCACAGGAATAAGGTAGGGAAGAATTCAAATACTCATTTTGACTGCCTCCCGAAATTAGATCAGATGGCCAATGCAATTTGGTGCTAGGCCTTTCCCTTTAGGTTTTACCCCAACAATGTTTTCATTAGTTTCGCTCACTCTCGAAATCAAGCATTTTACAGCAGGTTGGAGCAGCCTGTATCTCAGCACAGGAATAAGGTAGGGAAGAATTCAAATACTCATTTTGACTGCCTCCAGAAGTTAGATCAGATGGCCAATGCAATTTGGTGCTAGGCCTTTCACTTTAGGTTTTACCCCAACAATGTTTTCATTAGTTTCGCTCACTCTCGAAATCAAGCATTTTACAGCAGGTTGGAGCAGCCTGTATCTCAGCACAGAAATAAGGTAGGGAAGAATTCAAATACTCATTTTGACTGCCTCCAGAAGTTAGATCAGATGGCCAATTGAATTTGGTGCTAGGCCTTTCCCTTTAGGTTTTACCCCAACAATGTTTTCATTAGTTTCGCTCACTCTCGAAATCAAGCATTTTACAGCAGGTTGGAGCAGCCTGTATCTCAGCACAGGAATAAGGTAGGGAAGAATTCTAAGGATCATTTTGACTGCCTCCAGAAGTTAGATCAGATGGCCAATGCAATTTTGTGCCAGGCCTTTCCCTTTAGGTTTTACCCCAACAATGTTTTCATTAGTTTCGCTCACTCTCGAAATCAAGCATTTTACAGCAGGTTGGAGCAGCCTGTATCTCAGCACAGGAATAAGGTAGGGAAGAATTCTAAGGACCATTTTGACTGCCTCCAGAAGTTAGATCAGATGCCCAATGCAATTTGGTGCTAGGCCTTCCCCTTTAGGTTTTACCCCAACAATGTTTTCATTAGTTTCGCTCACTCTCGAAATCAAGCATTTTACAGCAGGTTGGAGCAGCCTGTATCTCAGCACAGGAATAAGATAGGGAAGAATTCAAATACTCATTTTGACTGCCTCCAGAAGTTAGATCAGATGGCCAATGGAATTTGGTGCTAGGTCTTTCCCTTTAGGTTTTACCCCAACAATGTTTTCATTAGTTTCGCTCACTCTCGAAATCAAGCATTTTACAGCAGGTTGGAGCAGCCTGTATCTCAGCACAGGAATAAGGTAGGGAAGAATTCTAAGGATCATTTTGACTGCCACCAGAAGTTAGATCAGATGGCAAATTGGATTTGGTGCTAGGTCTTTCCCTTTAGGTTTTACCCCAACAATGTTTTCATTAGTTTCGCTCACTCTCGAAATCAAGCATTTTACAGCAGGTTGGAGCAGCCTGTATGTCAGCACAGGAATAAGGTAGGGAAGAATTCTAAGGATCATTTTGACTGCCTCCAGAAGTTAGATCAGATGGCAAATTGGATTTGGTGCTAGGTCTTTCCCTTTAGGTTTTACCCCAACAATGTTTTCATTAGTTTCGCTCACTCTCGAAATCAAGCATTTTACAGCAGGTTGGAGCAGCCTGTATCTCAGCACAGGAATAAGGTAGGGAAGAATTCAAATACTCATTTTGACTGCCTCCAGAAGTTAGATCAGATGGCCAATGGAATTTGGTGCTAGGCCTTTCCCTTTAGGTTTTACCCCAACAATGTTTTCATTAGTTTCGCTCACTCTCGAAATCAAGCATTTTACAGCAGGTTGGAGCAGCCTGTATCTCAGCACAGGAATAAGGTAGGGAAGAATTCTAAGGATCATTTTGACTGCCTCCAGAAGTTAGATCAGATGGCCAATGCAATTTGGTGCCAGGCCTTTCCCTTTAGGTTTTACCCCAACAATATTTTCATTAGTTTCGCTCACTCTCGAAATCAAGCATTTTACAGCAGGTTGGAGCAGCCTGTATCTCAGCACAGTAATAAGGTAAGGAAGAATTCAAATACACATTGTGACTGCCTCCAGAAGTTAGATCAGATGGCCAATGCAATTTGGTGCTAGGCCTTTCCCTTTAGGTTTTACCCCAACAATGTTTTCATTAGTTTCGCTCACTCTCGAAATCAAGCATTTTACAGCAGGTTGGAGCAGCCTGTATCTCAGCACAGTAATAAGGTAGGGAAGAATTCAAATACTCATTTTGACTGCCTCCAGAAGTTAGATGAGATGGCCAATGCAATTTGGTGCTAGGCCTTTCCCTTTAGGTTTTACCCCAACAATGTTTTCATTAGTTCCGCTCACTCTCGAAATCAAGCATTTTACAGCAGGTTGGAGCAGCCTGTATCTCAGCACAGGAATAAGGTAGGGAAGAATTCTATGGATCATTTTGACTGCCTCCAGAAGTTAGATCAGATGGCAAATTGGATTTGGTGCTAGGTCTTTCCCTTTAGGTTTTACCCCAACAATGTTTTCATTAGTTTCGCTCACTCTCGAAATCAAGCATTTTACAGCAGGCTGGAGCAGCCTGTATCTCAGCACAGGAAAAAGGTAGGGAAGAATTCAAATACTCATTTTGACTGCCTCCAGAAGTTAGATCAGATGGCCAATGCAATTTGGTGCTAGGTCTTTCCCTTTAGGTTTTACCCCAACAATGTTTTCATTAGTTTCGCTCACTCTCGAAATCAAGCATTTTACAGCAGGTTGGAGCAGCCTGTATCTCAGCACAGGAATAAGGTAAGGAAGAATTCAAATACACATTGTGACTGCCTCCAGAAGTTAGATCAGATGGCCAATGCAATTTGGTGCTAGGCCTTTCCCTTTAGGTTTTACCCCAACAATGTTTTCATTAGTTTCGCTCACTCTCGAAATCAAGCATTTTACAGCAGGTTGGAGCAGCCTGTATCTCAGCACAGTAATAAGGTAGGGAAGAATTCAAATACTCATTTTGACTGCCTCCAGAAGTTAGATGAGATGGTCAATGCAATTTGGTGCTAGGCCTTTCCCTTTAGGTTTTACCCCAACAATGTTTTCATTAGTTTCGCTCACTCTCGAAATCAAGCATTTTACAGCAGGTTGGAGCAGCCTGTATCTCAGCACAGGAATAAGGTAGGGAAGAATTCAAATACTCATTTTGACTGCCTCCAGAAGTTAGATCAGATGGCAAATTGGATTTGGTGCTAGGTCTTTCCCTTTAGGTTTTACCCCAACAATGTTTTCATTAGTTTCGCTCACTCTCGAAATCAAGCATTTTACAGCAGGTTGGAGCAGCCTGTATCTCAGCACAGGAATAAGGTAGGGAAGAATTCTAAGGATCATTTTGACTGCCTCCAGAAGTTAGATCAGATGGCAAATTGGATTTGGTGCTAGGTCTTTCCCTTTAGGTTTTACCCCAACAATGTTTTCATTAGTTTCGCTCACTCTCGAAATCAAGCATTTTACAGCAGGTTGGAGCAGCCTGTATCTCAGCACAGGAATAAGGTAGGGAAGAATTCTAAGGATCATTTTGACTGCCTCCAGAAGTTAGATCAGATGGCAAATTGGATTTGGTGCTAGGTCTTTCCCTTTAGGTTTTACCCCAACAATGTTTTCATTAGTTTCGATCACTCTCGAAATCAAGCATTTTACAGCAGGTTGGAGCAGCCTGTATCTCAGCACAGGAATAAGGTAGGGAAGAATTCTAAGGATCATTTTGACTGCCTCCAGAAGTTAGATCAGATGGCCAATGGAATTTGGTGCTAGGTCTTTCCCTTTAGGTTTTACCCCAACAATGTTTTCATTAGTTTCGCTCACTCTCGAAATCAAGCATTTTACAGCAGGTTGGAGCAGCCTGTATCTCAGCACAGGAATAAGGTAGGGAAGAATTCTAAGGATCATTTTGACTGCCTCCAGAAGTTAGATCAGATGGCAAATTGGATTTGGTGCTAGGTCTTTCCCTTTAGGTTTTACCCCAACAATGTTTTCATTAGTTTCGCTCACTCTCGAAATCAAGCATTTTACAGCAGGTTGGAGCAGCCTGTATCTCAGCACAGGAATAAGGTAGGGAAGAATTCAAATACTCATTTTGACTGCCTCCAGAAGTTAGATCAGATGGCCAATGCAATTTGGTGCTAGGCCTTTCCCTTTAGGTTTTACCCCAACAATGTTTTCATTAGTTTCGCTCACTCTCGAAATCAAGCATTTTACAGCAGGTTGGAGCAGCCTGTATCTCAGCACAGGAATAAGGTAGGGAAGAATTCTAAGGATCATTTTGACTGCCTCCAGAAGTTAGATCAGATGGCAAATTGGATTTGGTGCTAGGTCTTTCCCTTTAGGTTTTACCCCAACAATGTTTTCATTAGTTTCGCTCACTCTCGAAATCAAGCATTTTACAGCAGGTTGGAGCAGCCTGTATCTCAGCACAGGAATAAGGTAGGGAAGAATTCAAATACTCATTTTGACTGCCTCCAGAAGTTAGATCAGATGGCCAATGCAATTTGGTGCTAGGCCTTTGCCTTTAGGTTTTACCCCAACAATGTTTTCATTAGTTTCGCTCACTCTCGAAATCAAGCATTTTACAGCAGGTTGGAGCAGCCTGTATCTCAGCACAGGAATAAGGTAGGGAAGAATTCTAAGGATCATTTTGACTGCCTCCAGAAGTTAGATCAGATGGCAAATTGGATTTGGTGCTAGGTCTTTCCCTTTAGGTTTTACCCCAACAATGTTTTCATTAGTTTTGCTCACTCTCGAAATCAAGCATTTTACAGCAGGTTGGAGCAGCCTGTATCTCAGCACAGGAATAAGGTAGGGAAGAATTCAAATACTCATTTTGACTGCCTCCCGAAATTAGATCAGATGGCCAATGCAATTTGGTGCTAGGCCTTTCCCTTTAGGTTTTACCCCAACAATGTTTTCATTAGTTTCGCTCACTCTCGAAATCAAGCATTTTACAGCAGGTTGGAGCAGCCTGTATCTCAGCACAGGAATAAGGTAGGGAAGAATTCAAATACTCATTTTGACTGCCTCCAGAAGTTAGATCAGATGGCCAATGCAATTTGGTGCTAGGCCTTTCCCTTTAGGTTTTACCCCAACAATGTTTTCATTAGTTTCGCTCACTCTCGAAATCAAGCATTTTACAGCAGGTTGGAGCAGCCTGTATCTCAGCACAGGAATAAGGTAGGGAAGAATTCAAATACTCATTTTGACTGCCTCCAGAAGTTAGATCAGATGGCCAATTGAATTTGGTGCTAGGCCTTTCCCTTTAGGTTTTACCCCAACAATGTTTTCATTAGTTTCGCTCACTCTCGAAATCAAGCATTTTACAGCAGGTTGGAGCAGCCTGTATCTCAGCACAGGAATAAGGTAGGGAAGAATTCTAAGGATCATTTTGACTGCCTCCAGAAGTTAGATCAGATGGCCAATGCAATTTTGTGCCAGGCCTTTCCCTTTAGGTTTTACCCCAACAATGTTTTCATTAGTTTCGCTCACTCTCGAAATCAAGCATTTTACAGCAGGTTGGAGCAGCCTGTATCTCAGCACAGGAATAAGGTAGGGAAGAATTCTAAGGACCATTTTGACTGCCTCCAGAAGTTAGATCAGATGCCCAATGCAATTTGGTGCTAGGCCTTTCCCTTTAGGTTTTACCCCAACAATGTTTTCATTAGTTTCGCTCACTCTCGAAATCAAGCATTTTACAGCAGGTTGGAGCAGCCTGTATCTCAGCACAGGAATAAGATAGGGAAGAATTCAAATACTCATTTTGACTGCCTCCAGAAGTTAGATCAGATGGCCAATGGAATTTGGTGCTAGGTCTTTCCCTTTAGGTTTTACCCCAACAATGTTTTCATTAGTTTCGCTCACTCTCGAAATCAAGCATTTTACAGCAGGTTGGAGCAGCCTGTATCTCAGCACAGGAATAAGGTAGGGAAGAATTCTAAGGATCATTTTGACTGCCTCCAGAAGTTAGATCAGATGGCAAATTGGATTTGGTGCTAGGTCTTTCCCTTTAGGTTTTACCCCAACAATGTTTTCATTAGTTTCGCTCACTCTCGAAATCAAGCATTTTACAGCAGGTTGGAGCAGCCTGTATCTCAGCACAGGAATAAGGTAGGGAAGAATTCTAAGGATCATTTTGACTGCCTCCAGAAGTTAGATCAGATGGCAAATTGGATTTGGTGCTAGGTCTTTCCCTTTAGGTTTTACCCCAACAATGTTTTCATTAGTTTCGCTCACTCTCGAAATCAAGCATTTTACAGCAGGTTGGAGCAGCCTGTATCTCAGCACAGGAATAAGGTAGGGAAGAATTCAAATACTCATTTTGACTGCCTCCCGAAATTAGATCAGATGGCCAATGCAATTTGGTGCTAGGCCTTTCCCTTTAGGTTTTACCCCAACAATGTTTTCATTAGTTTCGCTCACTCTCGAAATCAAGCATTTTACAGCAGGTTGGAGCAGCCTGTATCTCAGCACAGGAATAAGGTAGGGAAGAATTCAAATACTCATTTTCACTGCCTCCAGAAGTTAGATCAGATGGCCAATGCAATTTGGTGCCAGGCCTTTCCCTTTAGGTTTTACCCCAACAATATTTTCATTAGTTTCGCTCACTCTCGAAATCAAGCATTTTACAGCAGGTTAGAGCAGCCTGTATCTCAGCACAGGAATAAGGTAGGGAAGAATTCTAAGGATCATTTTGACTGCCTCCAGAAGTTAGATCAGATGGCCAATGCAATTTGGTGCTAGGCCTTTCCCTTTAGGTTTTACCCCAACAATGTTTTCATTAGTTTCGCTCACTCTCGAAATCAAGCATTTTACAGCAGGTTGGAGCAGCCTGTATCTCAGCACAGTAATAAGGTAAGGAAGAATTCAAATACACATTGTGACTGCCTCCAGAAGTTAGATCAGATGGCCAATGCAATTTGGTGCTAGGCCTTTCCCTTTAGGTTTTACCCCAACAATGTTTTCATTAGTTTCGCTCACTCTCGAAATCAAGCATTTTACAGCAGGTTGGAGCAGCCTGTATCTCAGCACAGTAATAAGGTAGGGAAGAATTCAAATACTCATTTTGACTGCCTCCAGAAGTTAGATGAGATGGCCAATGCAATTTGGTGCTAGGCCTTTCCCTTTAGGTTTTACCCCAACAATGTTTTCATTAGTTCCGCTCACTCTCGAAATCAAGCATTTTACAGCAGGTTGGAGCAGCCTGTATCTCAGCACAGGAATAAGGTAGGGAAGAATTCTATGGATCATTTTGACTGCCTCCAGAAGTTAGATCAGATGGCAAATTGGATTTGGTGCTAGGTCTTTCCCTTTAGGTTTTACCCCAACAATGTTTTCATTAGTTTCGCTCACTCTCGAAATCAAGCATTTTACAGCAGGCTGGAGCAGCCTGTATCTCAGCACAGGAAAAAGGTAGGGAAGAATTCAAATACTCATTTTGACTGCCTCCAGAAGTTAGATCAGATGGCCAATGGAATTTGGTGCTAGGTCTTTCCCTTTAGGTTTTACCCCAACAATGTTTTCATTAGTTTCGCTCACTCTCGAAATCAAGCATTTTACAGCAGGTTGGAGCAGCCTGTATCTCAGCACAGGAATAAGGTAAGGAAGAATTCAAATACACATTGTGACTGCCTCCAGAAGTTAGATCAGATGGCCAATGCAATTTGGTGCTAGGCCTTTCCCTTTAGGTTTTACCCCAACAATGTTTTCATTAGTTTCGCTCACTCTCGAAATCAAGCATTTTACAGCAGGTTGGAGCAGCCTGTATCTCAGCACAGTAATAAGGTAGGGAAGAATTCAAATACTCATTTTGACTGCCTCCAGAAGTTAGATGAGATGGTCAATGCAATTTGGTGCTAGGCCTTTCCCTTTAGGTTTTACCCCAACAATGTTTTCATTAGTTCCGCTCACTCTCGAAATCAAGCATTTTACAGCAGGTTGGAGCAGCCTGTATCTCAGCACAGGAATAAGGTAGGGAAGAATTCTAAGGATCATTTTGACTGCCTCCAGAAGTTAGATCAGATGGCAAATTGGATTTGGTGCTAGGTCTTTCCCTTTAGGTTTTACCCCAACAATGTTTTCATTAGTTTCGCTCACTCTCGAAATCAAGCATTTTACAGCAGGTTGGAGCAGCCTGTATCTCAGCACAGGAATAAGGTAGGGAAGAATTCAAATACTCATTTTGACTGCCTCCAGAAGTTAGATCAGATGGCCAATGCAATTTGGTGCTAGGCCTTTCCCTTTAGGTTTTACCCCAACAATGTTTTCATTAGTTTCGCTCACTCTCGAAATCAAGCATTTTACAGCAGGTTGGAGCAGCCTGTATCTCAGCACAGGAATAAGGTAGGGAAGAATTCAAATACTCATTTTGACTGCCTCCAGAAGTTAGATCAGATGGCAAATTGGATTTGGTGCTAGGTCTTTCCCTTTAGGTTTTACCCCAACAATGTTTTCATTAGTTTCGCTCACTCTCGAAATCAAGCATTTTACAGCAGGTTGGAGCAGCCTGTATCTCAGCACAGGAATAAGGTAGGGAAGAATTCTAAGGATCATTTTGACTGCCTCCAGAAGTTAGATCAGATGGCAAATTGGATTTGGTGCTAGGTCTTTCCCTTTAGGTTTTACCCCAACAATGTTTTCATTAGTTTCGCTCACTCTCGAAATCAAGCATTTTACAGCAGGTTGGAGCAGCCTGTATCTCAGCACAGGAATAAGGTAGGGAAGAATTCTAAGGATCATTTTGACTGCCTCCAGAAGTTAGATCAGATGGCAAATTGGATTTGGTGCTAGGTCTTTCCCTTTAGGTTTTACCCCAACAATGTTTTCATTAGTTTCGATCACTCTCGAAATCAAGCATTTTACAGCAGGTTGGAGCAGCCTGTATCTCAGCACAGGAATAAGGTAGGGAAGAATTCAAATACTCATTTTGACTGCCTCCAGAAGTTAGATCAGATGGCCAATGGAATTTGGTGCTAGGTCTTTCCCTTTAGGTTTTACCCCAACAATGTTTTCATTAGTTTCGCTCACTCTCGAAATCAAGCATTTTACAGCAGGTTGGAGCAGCCTGTATCTCAGCACAGGAATAAGGTAGGGAAGAATTCTAAGGATCATTTTGACTGCCTCCAGAAGTTAGATCAGATGGCAAATTGGATTTGGTGCTAGGTCTTTCCCTTTAGGTTTTACCCCAACAATGTTTTCATTAGTTTCGCTCACTCTCGAAATCAAGCATTTTACAGCAGGTTGGAGCAGCCTGTATCTCAGCACAGGAATAAGGTAGGGAAGAATTCAAATACTCATTTTGACTGCCTCCAGAAGTTAGATCAGATGGCCAATGCAATTTGGTGCTAGGTCTTTCCCTTTAGGTTTTACCCCAACAATGTTTTCATTAGTTTCGCTCACTCTCGAAATCAAGCATTTTACAGCAGGTTGGAGCAGCCTGTATCTCAGCACAGGAATAAGGTAGGGAAGAATTCTAAGGATCATTTTGACTGCCTCCAGAAGTTAGATCAGATGGCAAATTGGATTTGGTGCTAGGTCTTTCCCTTTAGGTTTTACCCCAACAATGTTTTCATTAGTTTCGCTCACTCTCGAAATCAAGCATTTTACAGCAGGTTGGAGCAGCCTGTATCTCAGCACAGGAATAAGGTAGGGAAGAATTCAAATACTCATTTTGACTGCCTCCAGAAGTTAGATCAGATGGCCAATGCAATTTGGTGCTAGGCCTTTGCCTTTAGGTTTTACCCCAACAATGTTTTCATTAGTTTCGCTCACTCTCGAAATCAAGCATTTTACAGCAGGTTGGAGCAGCCTGTATCTCAGCACAGGAATAAGGTAGGGAAGAATTCTAAGGATCATTTTGACTGCCTCCAGAAGTTAGATCAGATGGCAAATTGGATTTGGTGCTAGGTCTTTCCCTTTAGGTTTTACCCCAACAATGTTTTCATTAGTTTCGCTCACTCTCGAAATCAAGCATTTTACAGCAGGTTGGAGCAGCCTGTATCTCAGCACAGGAATAAGGTAGGGAAGAATTCTAAGGATCATTTTGACTGCCTCCAGAAGTTAGATCAGATGGCAAATTGGATTTGGTGCTAGGTCTTTCCCTTTAGGTTTTACCCCAACAATGTTTTCATTAGTTTCGCTCACTCTCGAAATCAAGCATTTTACAGCAGGTTGGAGCAGCCTGTATCTCAGCACAGGAATAAGGCAGGGAAGAATTCAAATACTCATTTTGACTGCCTCCAGAAGTTAGATCAGATGGCAAATTGGATTTGGTGCTAGGCCTTTCCCTTTAGGTTTTACCCCAACAATGTTTTCATTAGTTTCGCTCACTCTCGAAATCAAGCATTTTACAGCAGGTTGGAGCAGCCTGTATCTCAGCACAGGAATAAGGTAGGGAAGAATTCTAAGGATCATTTTGACTGCCTCCAGAAGTTAGATCAGATGGCCAATGCAATTTGGTGCTAGGCCTTTCCCTTTAGGTTTTACCCCAACAATGTTTTCATTAGTTTCGCTCACTCTCGAAATCAAGCATTTTACAGCAGGTTGGAGCAGCCTGTATCTCAGCACAGTAATAAGGTAGGGAAGAATTCTAAGGATCATTTTGACTGCCTCCAGAAGTTAGATCAGATGGCAAATTGGATTTGGTGCTAGGTCTTTCCCTTTAGGTTTTACCCCAACAATGTTTTCATTAGTTTCGCTCACTCTCGAAATCAAGCATTTTACAGCAGGTTGGAGCAGCCTGTATCTCAGCACAGGAATAAGGTAGGGAAGAATTCAAAAACTCATTTTGACTGCCTCCAGAAGTTAGATCAGATGGCCAATGCAATTTGGTGCTAGGCCTTTGCCTTTAGGTTTTACCCCAACAATGTTTTCATTAGTTTCGCTCACTCTCGAAATCAAGCATTTTACAGCAGGTTGGAGCAGCCTGTATCTCAGCACAGGAATAAGGTAGGGAAGAATTCTAAGGATCATTTTGACTGCCTCCAGAAGTTAGATCAGATGGCAAATTGGATTTGGTGCTAGGTCTTTCCCTTTAGGTTTTACCCCAACAATGTTTTCATTAGTTTCGCTCACTCTCGAAATCAAGCATTTTACAGCAGGTTGGAGCAGCCTGTATCTCAGCACAGGAATAAGGTAGGGAAGAATTCAAATACTCATTTTGACTGCCTCCCGAAATTAGATCAGATGGCCAATGCAATTTGGTGCTAGGCCTTTCCCTTTAGGTTTTACCCCAACAATGTTTTCATTAGTTTCGCTCACTCTCGAAATCAAGCATTTTACAGCAGGTTGGAGCAGCCTGTATCTCAGCACAGGAATAAGGTAGGGAAGAATTCAAATACTCATTTTGACTGCCTCCAGAAGTTAGATCAGATGGCCAATGCAATTTGGTGCTAGGCCTTTCCCTTTAGGTTTTACCCCAACAATGTTTTCATTAGTTTCGCTCACTCTCGAAATCAAGCATTTTACAGCAGGTTGGAGCAGCCTGTATCTCAGCACAGTAATAAGGTAGGGAAGAATTCAAATACTCATTTTGACTGCCTCCAGAAGTTAGATGAGATGGCCAATGGAATTTGGTGCTAGGCCTTTCCCTTTAGGTTTTACCCCAACAATGTTTTCATTAGTTTCGCTCACTCTCGAAATCAAGCATTTTACAGCAGGTTGGAGCAGCCTGTATCTCAGCACAGGAATAAGGTAGGGAAGAATTCTAAGGATCATTTTGACTGCCTCCAGAAGTTAGATCAGATGGCAAATTGGATTTGGTGCTAGGTCTTTCCCTTTAGGTTTTACCCCAACAATGTTTTCATTAGTTTCACTCACTCTCGAAATCAAGCATTTTACAGCAGGTTGGAGCAGCCTGTATCTCAGCACAGGAATAAGGTAGGGAAGAATTCTAAGGATCATTTTGACTGCCTCCAGAAGTTAGATCAGATGGCCAATGGAATTTGGTGCTAGGTCTTTCCCTTTAGGTTTTACCCCAACAATGTTTTCATTAGTTTCGCTCACTCTCGAAATCAAGCATTTTACAGCAGGTTGGAGCAGCCTGTATCTCAGCACAGGAATAAGGTAGGGAAGAATTCTAAGGATCATTTTGACTGCCTCCAGAAGTTAGATCAGATGGCAAATTGGATTTGGTGCTAGGTCTTTCCCTTTAGGTTTTACCCCAACAATGTTTTCATTAGTTTCGCTCACTCTCGAAATCAAGCATTTTACAGCAGGTTGGAGCAGCCTGTATCTCAGCACAGGAATTAGGTAGGGAAGAATTCAAATACTCATTTTGACTGCCTCCAGAAGTTAGATCAGATGGCCAATGCAATTTGGTGCTAGGCCTTTCCCTTTAGGTTTTACCCCAACAATGTTTTCATTAGTTTCGCTCACTCTCGAAATCAAGCATTTTACAGCAGGTTGGAGCAGCCTGTATCTCAGCACAGGAATAAGGTAGGGAAGAATTCTAAGGATCATTTTGACTGCCTCCAGAAGTTAGATCAGATGGCAAATTGGATTTGGTGCTAGGTCTTTCCCTTTAGGTTTTACCCCAACAATATTTTCATTAGTTTCGCTCACTCTCGAAATCAAGCATTTTACAGCAGGTTGGAGCAGCCTGTATCTCAGCACAGGAATAAGGTAGGGAAGAATTCTAAGGATCATTTTGACTGCCTCCAGAAGTTAGATCAGATGGCCAATGCAATTTGGTGCTAGGTCTTTCCCTTTAGGTTTTACCCCAACAATGTTTTCATTAGTTTCGCTCACTCTCGAAATCAAGCATTTTACAGCAGGTTGGAGCAGCCTGTATCTCAGCACAGTAATAAGGTAAGGAAGAATTCAAATACACATTGTGACTGCCTCCAGAAGTTAGATCAGATGGCCAATGCAATTTGGTGCTAGGCCTTTCCCTTTAGGTTTTACCCCAACAATGTTTTCATTAGTTTCGCTCACTCTCGAAATCAAGCATTTTACAGCAGGTTGGAGCAGCCTGTATCTCAGCACAGGAATAAGGTAGGGAAGAATTCAAATACTCATTTTGACTGCCTCCAGAAGTTAGATCAGATGGCAAATTGGATTTGGTGCTAGGTCTTTCCCTTTAGGTTTTACCCCAACAATGTTTTCATTAGTTTCGCTCACTCTCGAAATCAAGCATTTTACAGCAGGTTGGAGCAGCCTGTATCTCAGCACAGGAATAAGGTAGGGAAGAATTCTAAGGATCATTTTGACTGCCTCCAGAAGTTAGATCAGATGGCAAATTGGATTTGGTGCTAGGTCTTTCCCTTTAGGTTTTACCCCAACAATGTTTTCATTAGTTTCGCTCACTCTCGAAATCAAGCATTTTACAGCAGGTTGGAGCAGCCTGTATCTCAGCACAGGAATAAGGTAGGGAAGAATTCTAAGGATCATTTTGACTGCCTCCAGAAGTTAGATCAGATGGCAAATTGGATTTGGTGCTAGGCCTTTCCCTTTAGGTTTTACCCCAACAATGTTTTCATTAGTTTCGCTCACTCTCGAAATCAAGCATTTTACAGCAGGTTGGAGCAGCCTGTATCTCAGCACAGGAATAAGGTAGGGAAGAATTCTAAGGATCATTTTGACTGCCTCCAGAAGTTAGATCAGATGGCCAATGGAATTTGGTGCTAGGTCTTTCCCTTTAGGTTTTACCCCAACAATGTTTTCATTAGTTTCGCTCACTCTCGAAATCAAGCATTTTACAGCAGGTTGGAGCAGCCTGTATCTCAGCACAGGAATAAGGTAGGGAAGAATTCTAAGGATCATTTTGACTGCCTCCAGAAGTTAGATCAGATGGCAAATTGGATTTGGTGCTAGGTCTTTCCCTTTAGGTTTTACCCCAACAATGTTTTCATTAGTTTCGCTCACTCTCGAAATCAAGCATTTTACAGCAGGTTGGAGCAGCCTGTATCTCAGCACAGGAATTAGGTAGGGAAGAATTCAAATACTCATTTTGACTGCCTCCAGAAGTTAGATCAGATGGCCAATGCAATTTGGTGCTAGGCCTTTCCCTTTAGGTTTTACCCCAACAATGTTTTCATTAGTTTCGCTCACTCTCGAAATCAAGCATTTTACAGCAGGTTGGAGCAGCCTGTATCTCAGCACAGGAATAAGGTAGGGAAGAATTCTAAGGATCATTTTGACTGCCTCCAGAAGTTAGATCAGATGGCAAATTGGATTTGGTGCTAGGTCTTTCCCTTTAGGTTTTACCCCAACAATATTTTCATTAGTTTCGCTCACTCTCGAAATCAAGCATTTTACAGCAGGTTGGAGCAGCCTGTATCTCAGCACAGGAATAAGGTAGGGAAGAATTCTAAGGATCATTTTGACTGCCTCCAGAAGTTAGATCAGATGGCCAATGCAATTTGGTGCTAGGTCTTTCCCTTTAGGTTTTACCCCAACAATGTTTTCATTAGTTTCGCTCACTCTCGAAATCAAGCATTTTACAGCAGGTTGGAGCAGCCTGTATCTCAGCACAGTAATAAGGTAAGGAAGAATTCAAATACACATTGTGACTGCCTCCAGAAGTTAGATCAGATGGCCAATGCAATTTGGTGCTAGGCCTTTCCCTTTAGGTTTTACCCCAACAATGTTTTCATTAGTTTCGCTCACTCTCGAAATCAAGCATTTTACAGCAGGTTGGAGCAGCCTGTATCTCAGCACAGGAATAAGGTAGGGAAGAATTCAAATACTCATTTTGACTGCCTCCAGAAGTTAGATCAGATGGCAAATTGGATTTGGTGCTAGGTCTTTCCCTTTAGGTTTTACCCCAACAATGTTTTCATTAGTTTCGCTCACTCTCGAAATCAAGCATTTTACAGCAGGTTGGAGCAGCCTGTATCTCAGCACAGGAATAAGGTAGGGAAGAATTCTAAGGATCATTTTGACTGCCTCCAGAAGTTAGATCAGATGGCAAATTGGATTTGGTGCTAGGTCTTTCCCTTTAGGTTTTACCCCAACAATGTTTTCATTAGTTTCGCTCACTCTCGAAATCAAGCATTTTACAGCAGGTTGGAGCAGCCTGTATCTCAGCACAGGAATAAGGTAGGGAAGAATTCTAAGGATCATTTTGACTGCCTCCAGAAGTTAGATCAGATGGCAAATTGGATTTGGTGCTAGGCCTTTCCCTTTAGGTTTTACCCCAACAATGTTTTCATTAGTTTCGCTCACTCTCGAAATCAAGCATTTTACAGCAGGTTGGAGCAGCCTGTATCTCAGCACAGGAATAAGGTAGGGAAGAATTCTAAGGATCATTTTGACTGCCTCCAGAAGTTAGATCAGATGGCAAATTGGATTTGGTGCTAGGTCTTTCCCTTTAGGTTTTACCCCAACAATGTTTTCATTAGTTTCGCTCACTCTCGAAATCAAGCATTTTACAGCAGGTTGGAGCAGCCTGTATCTCAGCACAGGAATAAGGTAGGGAAGAATTCTAAGGATCATTTTGACTGCCTCCAGAAGTTAGATCAGATGGCCAATGCAATTTGGTGCTAGGCCTTTCCCTTTAGGTTTTACCCCAACAATGTTTTCATTAGTTTCGCTCACTCTCGAAATCAAGCATTTTACAGCAGGTTGGAGCAGCCTGTATCTCAGCACAGGAATAAGGTAGGGAAGAATTCTAAGGATCATTTTGACTGCCTCCAGAAGTTAGATCAGATGGCAAATTGGATTTGGTGCTAGGTCTTTCCCTTTAGGTTTTACCCCAACAATGTTTTCATTAGTTTCGCTCACTCTCGAAATCAAGCATTTTACAGCAGGTTGGAGCAGCCTGTATCTCAGCACAGGAATAAGGTAGGGAAGAATTCTAAGGATCATTTTGACTGCCTCCAGAAGTTAGATCAGATGGCCAATGCAATTTGGTGCTAGGCCTTTCCCTTTAGGTTTTACCCCAACAATGTTTTCATTAGTTTCGCTCACTCTCGAAATCAAGCATTTTACAGCAGGTTGGAGCAGCCTGTATCTCAGCACAGGAATAAGGTAGGGAAGAATTCTAAGGATCATTTTGACTGCCTCCAGAAGTTAGATCAGATGGCAAATTGGATTTGGTGCTAGGTCTTTCCCTTTAGGTTTTACCCCAACAATGTTTTCATTAGTTTCGCTCACTCTCGAAATCAAGCATTTTACAGCAGGTTGGAGCAGCCTGTATCTCAGCACAGGAATAAGGTAGGGAAGAATTCAAAAACTCATTTTGACTGCCTCCAGAAGTTAGATCAGATGGCCAATGCAATTTGGTGCTAGGCCTTTGCCTTTAGGTTTTACCCCAACAATGTTTTCATTAGTTTCGCTCACTCTCGAAATCAAGCATTTTACAGCAGGTTGGAGCAGCCTGTATCTCAGCACAGGAATAAGGTAGGGAAGAATTCTAAGGATCATTTTGACTGCCTCCAGAAGTTAGATCAGATGGCAAATTGGATTTGGTGCTAGGCCTTTCCCTTTAGGTTTTACCCCAACAATGTTTTCATTAGTTTCGCTCACTCTCGAAATCAAGCATTTTACAGCAGGTTGGAGCAGCCTGTATCTCAGCACAGGAATAAGGTAGGGAAGAATTCAAATACTCATTTTGACTGCCTCCAGAAGTTAGATCAGATGGCCAATGCAATTTGGTGCTAGGTCTTTCCCTTTAGGTTTTACCCCAACAATGTTTTCATTAGTTTCACTCACTCTCGAAATCAAGCATTTTACAGCAGGTTGGAGCAGCCTGTATCTCAGCACAGGAATAAGGTAGGGAAGAATTCAAATACTCATTTTGACTGCCTCCAGAAGTTAGATCAGATGGCCAATGCAATTTGGTGCTAGGCCTTTCCCTTTAGGTTTTACCCCAACAATGTTTTCATTAGTTTCGCTCACTCTCGAAATCAAGCATTTTACAGCAGGTTGGAGCAGCCTGTATCTCAGCACAGGAATAAGGTAGGGAAGAATTCTAAGGATCATTTTGACTGCCTCCAGAAGTTAGATCTGATGGCCAATGCAATTTGGTGCTAGGCCTTTCCCTTTACGTTTTACCCCAACAATGTTTTCATTAGTTTCGCTCACTCTCGAAATCAAGCATTTTACAGCAGGTTGGAGCAGCCTGTATCTCAGCACAGGAATTAGGTAGGGAAGAATTCTAGGGATCATTTTGACTGCCTCCAGAAGTTAGATCAGATGGCCAATGCAATTTGGTGCTAGGCCTTTCCCTTTAGGTTTTACCCCAACAATGTTTTCATTAGTTTCGCTCACTCTCGAAATCAAGCATTTTACAGCAGGTTGGAGCAGCCTGTATCTCAGCACAGGAATAAGGTAGGGAAGAATTCTAAGGATCATTTTGACTGCCTCCAGAAGTTAGATCAGATGGCAAATTGGATTTGGTGCTATGTCTTTCCCTTTAGGTTTTACCCCAACAATGTTTTCATTAGTTTCGCTCACTCTCGAAATCAAGCATTTTACAGCAGGTTGGAGCAGCCTGTATCTCAGCACAGGAATAAGGTAGGGAAGAATTCTAAGGATCATTTTGACTGCCTCCAGAAGTTAGATCAGATGGCAAATTGGATTTGGTGCTAGGCCTTTCCCTTTAGGTTTTACCCCAACAATGTTTTCATTAGTTTCGCTCACTCTCGAAATCAAGCATTTTACAGCAGGTTGGAGCAGCCTGTATCTCAGCACAGGAATAAGGTAGGGAAGAATTCAAAAAATCATTTTGACTGCCTCCAGAAGTTAGATCAGATGGCCAATGCAATTTGGTGCTAGGCCTTTCCCTTTAGGTTTTACCCCAACAATGTTTTCATTAGTTTCGCTCACTCTCGAAATCAAGCATTTTACAGCAGGTTGGAGCAGCCTGTATCTCAGCACAGGAATAAGGTAGGGAAGAATTCTAAGGATCATTTTGACTGCCTCCAGAAGTTAGATCAGATGGCAAATTGGATTTGGTGCTAGGCCTTTCCCTTTAGGTTTTACCCCAACAATGTTT
Organism: Melanerpes formicivorus; assembly: GCF_026170545.1. Taxonomy (NCBI): domain Eukaryota; kingdom Metazoa; phylum Chordata; class Aves; order Piciformes; family Picidae; genus Melanerpes; species Melanerpes formicivorus. The sequence goes on from NW_027143227.1 coordinate 46,951, forward strand.
TCATTAGTTTCGCTCACTCTCGAAATCAAGCATTTTACAGCAGGTTGGAGCAGCCTGTATCTCAGCACAGGAATTAGGTAGGGAAGAATTCTAAGGATCATTTTGACTGCCTCCAGAAGTTAGATCAGATGGCCAATGCAATTTGGTGCTAGGCCTTTCCCTTTAGGTTTTACCCCAACAATGTTTTCATTAGTTTCGCTCACTCTCGAAATCAAGCATTTTACAGCAGGTTGGAGCAGCCTGTATCTCAGCACAGGAATAAGGTAGGGAAGAATTCTAAGGATCATTTTGACTGCCTCCAGAAGTTAGATCAGATGGCAAATTGGATTTGGTGCTAGGTCTTTCCCTTTAGGTTTTACCCCAACAATGTTTTCATTAGTTTCGCTCACTCTCGAAATCAAGCATTTTACAGCAGGTTGGAGCAGCCTGTATCTCAGCACAGGAATAAGGTAGGGAAGAATTCTAAGGATCATTTTGACTGCCTCCAGAAGTTAGATCAGATGGCAAATTGGATTTGGTGCTAGGCCTTTCCCTTTAGGTTTTACCCCAACAATGTTTTCATTAGTTTCGCTCACTCTCGAAATCAAGCATTTTACAGCAGGTTGGAGCAGCCTGTATCTCAGCACAGGAATAAGGTAGGGAAGAATTCAAAAACTCATTTTGACTGCCTCCAGAAGTTAGATCAGATGGCCAATGCAATTTGGTGCTAGGCCTTTCCCTTTAGGTTTTACCCCAACAATGTTTTCATTAGTTTCGCTCACTCTCGAAATCAAGCATTTTACAGCAGGTTGGAGCAGCCTGTATCTCAGCACAGGAATAAGGTAGGGAAGAATTCTAAGGATCATTTTGACTGCCTCCAGAAGTTAGATCAGATGGCAAATTGGATTTGGTGCTAGGCCTTTCCCTTTAGGTTTTACCCCAACAATGTTTTCATTAGTTTCGCTCACTCTCGAAATCAAGCATTTTACAGCAGGTTGGAGCAGCCTGTATCTCAGCACAGGAATAAGGTAGGGAAGAATTCTAAGGATCATTTTGACTGCCTCCAGAAGTTAGATCAGATGGCCAATGCAATTTGGTGCTAGGTCTTTCCCTTTAGGTTTTACCCCTACAATGTTTTCATTAGTTTCACTCACTCTCGAAATCAAGCATTTTACAGCAGGTTGGAGCAGCCTGTATCTCAGCACAGGAATAAGGTAGGGAAGAATTCAAATACTCATTTTGACTGCCTCCAGAAGTTAGATCAGATGGCCAATGCAATTTGGTGCTAGGCCTTTCCCTTTAGGTTTTACCCCAACAATGTTTTCATTAGTTTCGCTCACTCTCGAAATCAAGCATTTTACAGCAGGTTGGAGCAGCCTGTATCTCAGCACAGGAATAAGGTAGGGAAGAATTCTAAGGATCATTTTGACTGCCTCCAGAAGTTAGATCAGATGGCCAATGCAATTTGGTGCTAGGCCTTTCCCTTTAGGTTTTACCCCAACAATGTTTTCATTAGTTTCGCTCACTCTCGAAATCAAGCATTTTACAGCAGGTTGGAGCAGCCTGTATCTCAGCACAGGAATAAGGTAGGGAAGAATTCTAAGGATCATTTTGACTGCCTCCAGAAGTTAGATCAGATGGCCAATGCAATTTGGTGCTAGGCCTTTCCCTTTAGGTTTTACCCCAACAATGTTTTCATTAGTTTCGCTCACTCTCGAAATCAAGCATTTTACAGCAGGTTGGAGCAGCCTGTATCTCAGCACAGGAATAAGGTAGGGAAGAATTCTAAGGATCATTTTGACTGCCTCCAGAAGTTAGATCAGATGGCAAATTGGATTTGGTGCTAGGCCTTTCCCTTTAGGTTTTACCCCAACAATGTTTTCATTAGTTTCGCTCACTCTCGAAATCAAGCATTTTACAGCAGGTTGGAGCAGCCTGTATCTCAGCACAGGAATAAGGTAGGGAAGAATTCTAAGGATCATTTTGACTGCCTCCAGAAGTTAGATCAGATGGCCAATGCAATTTGGCGCTAGGCCTTTCCCTTTAGGTTTTACCCCAACAATGTTTTCATTAGTTTCGCTCACTCTCGAAATCAAGCATTTTACAGCAGGTTGGAGCAGCCTGTATCTCAGCACAGGAATAAGGTAGGGAAGAATTCTAAGGATCATTTTGACTGCCTCCAGAAGTTAGATCAGATGGCCAATGCAATTTGGTGGTAGGCCTTTCCCTTTAGGTTTTACCCCAACAATGTTTTCATTAGTTTCGCTCACTCTCGAAATCAAGCATTTTACAGCAGGTTGGAGCAGCCTGTATCTCAGCACAGGAATAAGGTAGGGAAGAATTCTAAGGATCATTTTGACTGCCTCCAGAAGTTAGATCAGATGGCAAATTGGATTTGGTGCTATGTCTTTCCCTTTAGGTTTTACCCCAACAATGTTTTCATTAGTTTCGCTCACTCTCGAAATCAAGCATTTTACAGCAGGTTGGAGCAGCCTGTATCTCAGCACAGGAATAAGGTAGGGAAGAATTCTAAGGATCATTTTGACTGCCTCCAGAAGTTAGATCAGATGGCAAATTGGATTTGGTGCTAGGCCTTTCCCTTTAGGTTTTACCCCAACAATGTTTTCATTAGTTTCGCTCACTCTCGAAATCAAGCATTTTACAGCAGGTTGGAGCAGCCTGTATCTCAGCACAGGAATAAGGTAGGGAAGAATTCTAAGGATCATTTTGACTGCCTCCAGAAGTTAGATCAGATGGCCAATGCAATTTGGTGCTAGGCCTTTCCCTTTAGGTTTTACCCCAACAATGTTTTCATTAGTTTCGCTCACTCTCGAAATCAAGCATTTTACAGCAGGTTGGAGCAGCCTGTATCTCAGCACAGGAATAAGGTAGGGAAGAATTCTAAGGATCATTTTGACTGCCTCCAGAAGTTAGATCAGATGGCCAATGCAATTTGGTGCTAGGCCTTTCCCTTTAGGTTTTACCCCAACAATGTTTTCATTAGTTTCGCTCACTCTCGAAATCAAGCATTTTACAGCAGGTTGGAGCAGCCTGTATCTCAGCACAGGAATAAGGTAGGGAAGAATTCAAATACTCATTTTGACTGCCTCCAGAAGTTAGATCAGATGGCCAATGCAATTTGGCGCTAGGCCTTTCCCTTTAGGTTTTACCCCAACAATGTTTTCATTAGTTTCGCTCACTCTCGAAATCAAGCATTTTACAGCAGGTTGGAGCAGCCTGTATCTCAGCACAGGAATAAGGTAGGGAAGAATTCAAATACTCATTTTGACTGCCTCCAGAAGTTAGATCAGATGGCCAATGCAATTTGGTGCTAGGTCTTTCCCTTTAGGTTTTACCCCAACAATGTTTTCATTAGTTTCACTCACTCTCGAAATCAAGCATTTTACAGCAGGTTGGAGCAGCCTGTATCTCAGCACAGGAATAAGGTAGGGAAGAATTCAAATACTCATTTTGACTGCCTCCAGAAGTTAGATCAGATGGCCAATGCAATTTGGTGCTAGGCCTTTCCCTTTAGGTTTTACCCCAACAATGTTTTCATTAGTTTCGCTCACTCTCGAAATCAAGCATTTTACAGCAGGTTGGAGCAGCCTGTATCTCAGCACAGGAATAAGGTAGGGAAGAATTCTAAGGATCATTTTGACTGCCTCCAGAAGGTAGATCAGATGGCCAATGCAATTTGGTGCTAGGCCTTTCCCTTTAGGTTTTACCCCAACAATGTTTTCATTAGTTTCGCTCACTCTCGAAATCAAGCATTTTACAGCAGGTTGGAGCAGCCTGTATCTCAGCACAGGAATAAGGTAGGGAAGAATTCTAAGGATCATTTTGACTGCCTCCAGAAGTTAGATCAGATGGCCAATGCAATTTGGTGCTAGGCCTTTCCCTTTAGGTTTTACCCCAACAATGTTTTCATTAGTTTCGCTCACTCTCGAAATCAAGCATTTTACAGCAGGTTGGAGCAGCCTGTATCTCAGCACAGGAATAAGGTAGGGAAGAATTCTAAGGATCATTTTGACTGCCTCCAGAAGTTAGATCAGATGGCCAATGCAATTTGGTGCTAGGCCTTTCCCTTTAGGTTTTACCCCAACAATGTTTTCATTAGTTTCGCTCACTCTCGAAATCAAGCATTTTACAGCAGGTTGGAGCAGCCTGTATCTCAGCACAGGAATAAGGTAGGGAAGAATTCTAAGGATCATTTTGACTGCCTCCAGAAGTTAGATCAGATGGCAAATTGGATTTGGTGCTAGGTCTTTCCCTTTAGGTTTTACCCCAACAATGTTTTCATTAGTTTCGCTCACTCTCGAAATCAAGCATTTTACAGCAGGTTGGAGCAGCCTGTATCTCAGCACAGGAATAAGGTAGGGAAGAATTCTAAGGATCATTTTGACTGCCTCCAGAAGTTAGATCAGATGGCAAATTGGATTTGGTGCTAGGCCTTTCCCTTTAGGTTTTACCCCAACAATGTTTTCATTAGTTTCGCTCACTCTCGAAATCAAGCATTTTACAGCAGGTTGGAGCAGCCTGTATCTCAGCACAGGAATAAGGTAGGGAAGAATTCAAATACTCATTTTGACTGCCTCCAGAAGTTAGATCAGATGGCCAATGCAATTTGGTGCTAGGCCTTTGCCTTTAGGTTTTACCCCAACAATGTTTTCATTAGTTTCGCTCACTCTCGAAATCAAGCATTTTACAGCAGGTTGGAGCAGCCTGTATCTCAGCACAGGAATAAGGTAGGGAAGAATTCAAATACTCATTTTGACTGCCTCCAGAAGTTAGATCAGATGGCCAATGCAATTTGGTGCTAGGTCTTTCCCTTTAGGTTTTACCCCAACAATGTTTTCATTAGTTTCGCTCACTCTCGAAATCAAGCATTTTACAGCAGGTTGGAGCAGCCTGTATCTCAGCACAGGAATAAGGTAGGGAAGAATTCTAAGGATCATTTTGACTGCCTCCAGAAGTTAGATCAGATGGCCAATGCAATTTGGTGCTAGGCCTTTGCCTTTAGGTTTTACCCCAACAATGTTTTCATTAGTTTCGCTCACTCTCGAAATCAAGCATTTTACAGCAGGTTGGAGCAGCCTGTATCTCAGCACAGGAATAAGGTAGGGAAGAATTCAAATACTCATTTTGACTGCCTCCAGAAGTTAGATCAGATGGCCAATGCAATTTGGTGCTAGGTCTTTCCCTTTAGGTTTTACCCCAACAATGTTTTCATTAGTTTCGCTCACTCTCGAAATCAAGCATTTTACAGCAGGTTGGAGCAGCCTGTATCTCAGCACAGGAATAAGGTAGGGAAGAATTCTAAGGATCATTTTGACTGCCTCCAGAAGTTAGATCAGATGGCCAATGCAATTTGGTGCTAGGCCTTTCCCTTTAGGTTTTACCCCAACAATGTTTTCATTAGTTTCGCTCACTCTCGAAATCAAGCATTTTACAGCAGGTTGGAGCAGCCTGTATCTCAGCACAGGAATAAGGTAGGGAAGAATTCTAAGGATCATTTTGACTGCCTCCAGAAGTTAGATCAGATGGCAAATTGGATTTGGTGCTAGGCCTTTCCCTTTAGGTTTTACCCCAACAATGTTTTCATTAGTTTCGCTCACTCTCGAAATCAAGCATTTTACAGCAGGTTGGAGCAGCCTGTATCTCAGCACAGGAATAAGGTAGGGAAGAATTCAAATACTCATTTTGACTGCCTCCAGAAGTTAGATCAGATGGCCAATGCAATTTGGTGCTAGGTCTTTCCCTTTAGGTTTTACCCCAACAATGTTTTCATTAGTTTCACTCACTCTCGAAATCAAGCATTTTACAGCAGGTTGGAGCAGCCTGTATCTCAGCACAGGAATAAGGTAGGGAAGAATTCAAATACTCATTTTGACTGCCTCCAGAAGTTAGATCAGATGGCCAATGCAATTTGGTGCTAGGCCTTTCCCTTTAGGTTTTACCCCAACAATGTTTTCATTAGTTTCGCTCACTCTCGAAATCAAGCATTTTACAGCAGGTTGGAGCAGCCTGTATCTCAGCACAGGAATAAGGTAGGGAAGAATTCTAAGGATCATTTTGACTGCCTCCAGAAGGTAGATCAGATGGCCAATGCAATTTGGTGCTAGGCCTTTCCCTTTAGGTTTTACCCCAACAATGTTTTCATTAGTTTCGCTCACTCTCGAAATCAAGCATTTTACAGCAGGTTGGAGCAGCCTGTATCTCAGCACAGGAATAAGGTAGGGAAGAATTCTAAGGATCATTTTGACTGCCTCCAGAAGTTAGATCAGATGGCCAATGCAATTTGGTGCTAGGCCTTTCCCTTTAGGTTTTACCCCAACAATGTTTTCATTAGTTTCGCTCACTCTCGAAATCAAGCATTTTACAGCAGGTTGGAGCAGCCTGTATCTCAGCACAGGAATAAGGTAGGGAAGAATTCTAAGGATCATTTTGACTGCCTCCAGAAGTTAGATCAGATGGCCAATGCAATTTGGTGCTAGGCCTTTCCCTTTAGGTTTTACCCCAACAATGTTTTCATTAGTTTCGCTCACTCTCGAAATCAAGCATTTTACAGCAGGTTGGAGCAGCCTGTATCTCAGCACAGGAATAAGGTAGGGAAGAATTCTAAGGATCATTTTGACTGCCTCCAGAAGTTAGATCAGATGGCAAATTGGATTTGGTGCTAGGCCTTTCCCTTTAGGTTTTACCCCAACAATGTTTTCATTAGTTTCGCTCACTCTCGAAATCAAGCATTTTACAGCAGGTTGGAGCAGCCTGTATCTCAGCACAGGAATAAGGTAGGGAAGAATTCAAATACTCATTTTGACTGCCTCCAGAAGTTAGATCAGATGGCCAATGCAATTTGGTGCTAGGTCTTTCCCTTTAGGTTTTACCCCAACAATGTTTTCATTAGTTTCACTCACTCTCGAAATCAAGCATTTTACAGCAGGTTGGAGCAGCCTGTATCTCAGCACAGGAATAAGGTAGGGAAGAATTCAAATACTCATTTTGACTGCCTCCAGAAGTTAGATCAGATGGCCAATGCAATTTGGTGCTAGGCCTTTCCCTTTAGGTTTTACCCCAACAATGTTTTCATTAGTTTCGCTCACTCTCGAAATCAAGCATTTTACAGCAGGTTGGAGCAGCCTGTATCTCAGCACAGGAATAAGGTAGGGAAGAATTCTAAGGATCATTTTGACTGCCTCCAGAAGGTAGATCAGATGGCCAATGCAATTTGGTGCTAGGCCTTTCCCTTTAGGTTTTACCCCAACAATGTTTTCATTAGTTTCGCTCACTCTCGAAATCAAGCATTTTACAGCAGGTTGGAGCAGCCTGTATCTCAGCACAGGAATAAGGTAGGGAAGAATTCTAAGGATCATTTTGACTGCCTCCAGAAGTTAGATCAGATGGCCAATGCAATTTGGTGCTAGGCCTTTCCCTTTAGGTTTTACCCCAACAATGTTTTCATTAGTTTCGCTCACTCTCGAAATCAAGCATTTTACAGCAGGTTGGAGCAGCCTGTATCTCAGCACAGGAATAAGGTAGGGAAGAATTCTAAGGATCATTTTGACTGCCTCCAGAAGTTAGATCAGATGGCAAATTGGATTTGGTGCTAGGTCTTTCCCTTTAGGTTTTACCCCAACAATGTTTTCATTAGTTTCGCTCACTCTCGAAATCAAGCATTTTACAGCAGGTTGGAGCAGCCTGTATCTCAGCACAGGAATAAGGTAGGGAAGAATTCTAAGGATCATTTTGACTGCCTCCAGAAGTTAGATCAGATGGCCAATGGAATTTGGTGCTAGGTCTTTCCCTTTAGGTTTTACCCCAACAATGTTTTCATTAGTTTCACTCACTCTCGAAATCAAGCATTTTACAGCAGGTTGGAGCAGCCTGTATCTCAGCACAGGAATAAGGTAGGGAAGAATTCAAATACTCATTTTGACTGCCTCCAGAAGTTAGATCAGATGGCAAATTGGATTTGGTGCTGGGTCTTTCCCTTTAGGTTTTACCCCAACAATGTTTTCATTAGTTTCGCTCACTCTCGAAATCAAGCATTTTACAGCAGGTTGGAGCAGCCTGTATCTCAGCACAGGAATAAGGTAGGGAAGAATTCTAAGGATCATTTTGACTGCCTCCAGAAGTTAGATCAGATGGCAAATTGGATTTGGTGCTAGGCCTTTCCCTTTAGGTTTTACCCCAACAATGTTTTCATTAGTTTCGCTCACTCTCGAAATCAAGCATTTTACAGCAGGTTGGAGCAGCCTGTATCTCAGCACAGGAATAAGGTAGGGAAGAATTCTAAGGATCATTTTGACTGCCTCCAGAAGTTAGATCAGATGGCAAATTGGATTTGGTGCTAGGTCTTTCCCTTTAGGTTTTACCCCAACAATGTTTTCATTAGTTTCGCTCACTCTCGAAATCAAGCATTTTACAGCAGGTTGGAGCAGCCTGTATCTCAGCACAGGAATAAGGTAGGGAAGAATTCTAAGGATCATTTTGACTGCGTCCAGAAGTTAGATCAGATGGCAAATTGGATTTGGTGCTAGGTCTTTCCCTTTAGGTTTTACCCCAACAATGTTTTCATTAGTTTCGCTCACTCTCGAAATCAAGCATTTTACAGCAGGTTGGAGCAGCCTGTATCTCAGCACAGGAATAAGGTAGGGAAGAATTCTAAGGATCATTTTGACTGCCTCCAGAAGTTAGATCAGATGGCAAATTGGATTTGGTGCTAGGTCTTTCCCTTTAGGTTTTACCCCAACAATGTTTTCATTAGTTTCGCTCACTCTCGAAATCAAGCATTTTACAGCAGGTTGGAGCAGCCTGTATCTCAGCACAGGAATAAGGTAGGGAAGAATTCTAAGGATCATTTTGACTGCCTCCAGAAGTTAGATCAGATGGCAAATTGGATTTGGTGCTAGGTCTTTCCCTTTAGGTTTTACCCCAACAATGTTTTCATTAGTTTCGCTCACTCTCGAAATCAAGCATTTTACAGCAGGTTGGAGCAGCCTGTATCTCAGCACAGGAATAAGGTAGGGAAGAATTCAAATACTCATTTTGACTGCCTCCAGAAGTTAGATCAGATGGCCAATGCAATTTGGTGCTAGGTCTTTCCCTTTAGGTTTTACCCCAACAATGTTTTCATTAGTTTTGCTCACTCTCGAAATCAAGCATTTTACAGCAGGTTGGAGCAGCCTGTATCTCAGCACAGGAATAAGGTAGGGAAGAATTCTAAGGATCATTTTAACTGCCTCCAGAAGTTAGATCAGATGGCAAATTGGATTTGGTGCTAGGTCTTTCCCTTTAGGTTTTACCCCAACAATGTTTTCATTAGTTTCGCTCACTCTCGAAATCAAGCATTTTACAGCAGGTTGGAGCAGCCTGTATCTCAGCACAGGAATAAGGTAGGGAAGAATTCAAATACTCATTTTGACTGCCTCCAGAAGTTAGATCAGATGGCCAATGCAATTTGGTGCTAGGCCTTTCCCTTTAGGTTTTACCCCAACAATGTTTTCATTAGTTTCGCTCACTCTCGAAATCAAGCATTTTACAGCAGGTTGGAGCAGCCTGTATCTCAGCACAGGAATAAGGTAGGGAAGAATTCTAAGGATCATTTTGACTGCCTCCAGAAGTTAGATCAGATGGCAAATTGGATTTGGTGCTAGGTCTTTCCCTTTAGGTTTTACCCCAACAATGTTTTCATTAGTTTCGCTCACTCTCGAAATCAAGCATTTTACAGCAGGTTGGAGCAGCCTGTATCTCAGCACAGGAATAAGGTAGGGAAGAATTCTAAGGATCATTTTGACTGCCTCCAGAAGTTAGATCAGATGGCCAATGGAATTTGGTGCTAGGTCTTTCCCTTTAGGTTTTACCCCAACAATGTTTTCATTAGTTTCGCTCACTCTCGAAATCAAGCATTTTACAGCAGGTTGGAGCAGCCTGTATCTCAGCACAGGAATAAGGTAGGGAAGAATTCTAAGGATCATTTTGACTGCCTCCAGAAGTTAGATCAGATGGCAAATTGTATTTGGTGCTAGGTCTTTCCCTTTAGGTTTTACCCTAACAATGTTTTCATTAGTTTCGCTCACTCTCGAAATCAAGCATTTTACAGCAGGTTGGAGCAGCCTGTATCTCAGCACAGGAATAAGGTAGGGAAGAATTCAAATACTCATTTTGACTGCCTCCAGAAGTTAGATCAGATGGCAAATTGGATTTGGTGCTAGGTCTTTCCCTTTAGGTTTTACCCCAACAATGTTTTCATTAGTTTCGCTCACTCTCGAAATCAAGCATTTTACAGCAGGTTGGAGCAGCCTGTATCTCAGCACAGGAATAAGGTAGGGAAGAATTCAAATACTCATTTTGACTGCCTCCAGAAGTTAGATCAGATGGCAAATTGGATTTGGTGCTAGGTCTTTCCCTTTAGGTTTTACCCCAACAATGTTTTCATTAGTTTCGCTCACTCTCGAAATCAAGCATTTTACAGCAGGTTGGAGCAGCCTGTATCTCAGCACAGGAATAAGGTAGGGAAGAATTCTAAGGATCATTTTGACTGCCTCCAGAAGTTAGATCAGATGGCAAATTGGATTTGGTGCTAGGTCTTTCCCTTTAGGTTTCACCCCAACAATGTTTTCATTAGTTTCGCTCACTCTCGAAATCAAGCATTTTACAGCAGGTTGGAGCAGCCTGTATCTCAGCACAGGAATAAGGTAGGGAAGAATTCTAAGGATCATTTTGACTGCCTCCAGAAGTTAGATCAGATGGCCAATGGAATTTGGTGCTAGGTCTTTCCCTTTAGGTTTTACCCCAACAATGTTTTCATTAGTTTCGCTCACTCTCGAAATCAAGCATTTTACAGCAGGTTGGAGCAGCCTGTATCTCAGCACAGGAATAAGGTAGGGAAGAATTCTAAGGATCATTTTGACTGCCTCCAGAAGTTAGATCAGATGGCAAATTGGATTTGGTGCTAGGTCTTTCCCTTTAGGTTTTACCCCAACAATGTTTTCATTAGTTTCGCTCACTCTCGAAATCAAGCATTTTACAGCAGGTTGGAGCAGCCTGTATCTCAGCACAGGAATAAGGTAGGGAAGAATTCTAAGGATCATTTTGACTGCCTCCAGAAGTTAGATCAGATGGCAAATTGGATTTGGTGCTAGGTCTTTCCCTTTAGGTTTTACCCCAACAATGTTTTCATTAGTTTCGCTCACTCTCGAAATCAAGCATTTTACAGCAGGTTGGAGCAGCCTGTATCTCAGCACAGGAATAAGGTAGGGAAGAATTCTAAGGATCATTTTGACTGCCTCCAGAAGTTAGATCAGATGGCAAATTGGATTTGGTGCTAGGTCTTTCCCTTTAGGTTTTACCCCAACAATGTTTTCATTAGTTTCGCTCACTCTCGAAATCAAGCATTTTACAGCAGGTTGGAGCAGCCTGTATCTCAGCACAGGAATAAGGTAGGGAAGAATTCTAAGGCTCATTTTGACTGCCTCCAGAAGTTAGATCAGATGGCAAATTGGATTTGGTGCTAGGTCTTTCCCCTTTAGGTTTTACCCCAACAATGTTTTCATTAGTTTCGCTCACTCTCGAAATCAAGCATTTTACAGCAGGTTGGAGCAGCCTGTATCTCAGCACAGGAATAAGGTAGGGAAGAATTCTAAGGATCATTTTTGACTGCCTCCAGAAGTTAGATCAGATGGCAAATTGGATTTGGTGCTAGGTCTTTCCCTTTAGGTTTTACCCCAACAATGTTTTCATTAGTTTCGCTCACTCTCGAAATCAAGCATTTTACAGCAGGTTGGAGCAGCCTGTATCTCAGCACAGGAATAAGGTAGGGAAGAATTCTAAGGATCATTTTGACTGCCTCCAGAAGTTAGATCAGATGGCAAATTGGATTTGGTGCTAGGTCTTTCCCTTTAGGTTTTACCCCAACAATGTTTTCATTAGTTTCGCTCACTCTCGAAATCAAGCATTTTACAGCAGGTTGGAGCAGCCTGTATCTCAGCACAGGAATAAGGTAGGGAAGAATTCTAAGGATCATTTTGACTGCCTCCAGAAGTTAGATCAGATGGCAAATTGGATTTGGTGCTAGGTCTTTCCCTTTAGGTTTTACCCCAACAATGTTTTCATTAGTTTCGCTCACTCTCGAAATCAAGCATTTTACAGCAGGTTGGAGCAGCCTGTATCTCAGCACAGGAATAAGGTAGGGAAGAATTCAAATACTCATTTTGACTGCCTCCAGAAGTTAGATCAGATGGCCAATGCAATTTGGTGCTAGGCCTTTCCCTTTAGGTTTTACCCCAACAATGTTTTCATTAGTTTCGCTCACTCTCGAAATCAAGCATTTTACAGCAGGTTGGAGCAGCCTGTATCTCAGCACAGGAATAAGGTAGGGAAGAATTCTAAGGATCATTTTGACTGCCTCCAGAAGTTAGATCAGATGGCCAATGCAATTTGGTGCTAGGCCTTTCCCTTTAGGTTTTACCCCAACAATGTTTTCATTAGTTTCGCTCACTCTCGAAATCAAGCATTTTAACAGCAGGTTGGAGCAGCCTGTATCTCAGCACAGGAATAAGGTAGGGAAGAATTCTAAGGATCATTTTGACTGCCTCCAGAAGTTAGATCAGATGGCCAATGCAATTTGGTGCTAGGTCTTTCCCTTTAGGTTTTACCCCAACAATGTTTTCATTAGTTTCGCTCACTCTCGAAATCAAGCATTTTACAGCAGGTTGGAGCAGCCTGTATCTCAGCACAGGAATAAGGTAGGGAAGAATTCTAAGGATCATTTTGACTGCCTCCAGAAGTTAGATCAGATGGCAAATTGGATTTGGTGCTAGGTCTTTCCCTTTAGGTTTTACCCCAACAATGTTTTCATTAGTTTCGCTCACTCTCGAAATCAAGCATTTTACAGCAGGTTGGAGCAGCCTGTATCTCAGCACAGGAATAAGGTAGGGAAGAATTCTAAGGCTCATTTTGACTGCCTCCAGAAGTTAGATCAGATGGCAAATTGGATTTGGTGCTAGGTCTTTCCCTTTAGGTTTTACCCCAACAATGTTTTCATTAGTTTCGCTCACTCTCGAAATCAAGCATTTTACAGCAGGTTGGAGCAGCCTGTATCTCAGCACAGGAATAAGGTAGGGAAGAATTCTAAGGATCATTTTTGACTGCCTCCAGAAGTTAGATCAGATGGCAAATTGGATTTGGTGCTAGGTCTTTCCCTTTAGGTTTTACCCCCAACAATGTTTTCATTAGTTTTCGCTCACTCTCGAAATCAAGCATTTTACAGCAGGTTGGAGCAGCCTGTATCTCAGCACAGGAATAAGGTAGGGAAGAATTCTAAGGATCATTTTGACTGCCTCCAGAAGTTAGATCAGATGGCAAATTGGATTTGGTGCTAGGTCTTTCCCTTTAGGTTTTACCCCAACAATGTTTTCATTAGTTTCGCTCACTCTCGAAATCAAGCATTTACAGCAGGTTGGAGCAGCCTGTATCTCAGCACAGGAATAAGGTAGGGAAGAATTCTAAGGATCATTTTGACTGCCTCCAGAAGTTAGATCAGATGGCAAATTGGATTTGGTGCTAGGTCTTTCCCTTTAGGTTTTACCCCAACAATGTTTTCATTAGTTTCGCTCACTCTCGAAATCAAGCATTTTACAGCAGGTTGGAGCAGCCTGTATCTCAGCACAGGAATAAGGTAGGGAAGAATTCTAAGGATCATTTTGACTGCCTCCAGAAGTTAGATCAGATGGCAAATTGGATTTGGTGCTAGGTCTTTCCCTTTAGGTTTTACCCCCAACAATGTTTTTCATTAGTTTCGCTCACTCTCGAAATCAAGCATTTTACAGCAGGTTGGAGCAGCCTGTATCTCAGCACAGGAATAAGGTAGGGAAGAATTCTAAGGATCATTTTGACTGCCTCCAGAAGTTAGATCAGATGGCAAATTGGATTTGGTGCTAGGTCTTTCCCTTTAGGTTTTACCCCAACAATGTTTTCATTAGTTTCGCTCACTCTCGAAATCAAGCATTTTACAGCAGGTTGGAGCAGCCTGTATCTCAGCACAGGAATAAGGTAGGGAAGAATTCTAAGGATCATTTTGACTGCCTCCAGAAGTTAGATCAGATGGCAAATTGGATTTGGTGCTAGGTCTTTCCCTTTAGGTTTTACCCCAACAATGTTTTCATTAGTTTCGCTCACTCTCGAAATCAAGCATTTTACAGCAGGTTGGAGCAGCCTGTATCTCAGCACAGGAATAAGGTAGGGAAGAATTCTAAGGATCATTTTGACTGCCTCCAGAAGTTAGATCAGATGGCAAATTGGATTTGGTGCTAGGTCTTTCCCCTTTAGGTTTTACACCCAACAATGTTTTCATTAGTTTCGCTCACTCTCGAAATCAAGCATTTTACAGCAGGTTGGAGCAGCCTGTATCTCAGCACAGGAATAAGGTAGGGAAGAATTCTAAGGATCATTTTGACTGCCTCCAGAAGTTAGATCAGATGGCAAATTGGATTTGGTGCTAGGTCTTTCCCTTTAGGTTTTACCCCAACAATGTTTTCATTAGTTTCGCTCACTCTCGAAATCAAGCATTTTACAGCAGGTTGGAGCAGCCTGTATCTCAGCACAGGAATAAGGTAGGGAAGAATTCTAAGGATCATTTTGACTGCCTCCAGAAGTTAGATCAGATGGCAAATTGGATTTGGTGCTAGGTCTTTCCCTTTAGGTTTTACCCCAACAATGTTTTCATTAGTTTCGCTCACTCTCGAAATCAAGCATTTTACAGCAGGTTGGAGCAGCCTGTATCTCAGCACAGGAATAAGGTAGGGAAGAATTCTAAGGATCATTTTGACTGCCTCCAGAAGTTAGATCAGATGGCAAATTGGATTTGGTGCTAGGTCTTTCCCTTTAGGTTTTACCCCAACAATGTTTTCATTAGTTTCGCTCACTCTCGAAATCAAGCATTTTACAGCAGGTTGGAGCAGCCTGTATCTCAGCACAGGAATAAGGTAGGGAAGAATTCTAAGGATCATTTTGACTGCCTCCAGAAGTTAGATCAGATGGCAAATTGGATTTGGTGCTAGGTCTTTCCCTTTAGGTTTTACCCCAACAATGTTTTCATTAGTTTCGCTCACTCTCGAAATCAAGCATTTTTACAGCAGGTTGGAGCAGCCTGTATCTCAGCACAGGAATAAGGTAGGGAAGAATTCTAAGGATCATTTTGACTGCCTCCAGAAGTTAGATCAGATGGCAAATTGGATTTGGTGCTAGGCCTTTCCCTTTAGGTTTTACCCCAACAATGTTTTCATTAGTTTCGCTCACTCTCGAAATCAAGCATTTTACAGCAGGTTGGAGCAGCCTGTATCTCAGCACAGGAATAAGGTAGGGAAGAATTCTAAGGATCATTTTGACTGCCTCCAGAAGTTAGATCAGATGGCAAATTGGATTTGGTG
Source organism: Melanerpes formicivorus (assembly GCF_026170545.1). Classification (NCBI taxonomy): domain Eukaryota; kingdom Metazoa; phylum Chordata; class Aves; order Piciformes; family Picidae; genus Melanerpes; species Melanerpes formicivorus. The sequence continues at coordinate 62,361 of NW_027143227.1, forward strand.
CTAGGCCTTTCCCTTTAGGTTTTACCCCAACAATGTTTTCATTAGTTTCGCTCACTCTCGAAATCAAGCATTTTACAGCAGGTTGGAGCAGCCTGTATCTCAGCACAGGAATAAGGTAGGGAAGAATTCTAAGGATCATTTTGACCTGCCTCCAGAAGTTAGATCAGATGGCCAAATTGGATTTGGTGCTAGGTCTTTTCCCTTTAGGTTTTACCCCAACAATGTTTTCATTAGTTTCGCTCACTCTCGAAATCAAGCATTTTACAGCAGGTTGGAGCAGCCTGTATCTCAGCACAGGAATAAGGTAGGGAAGAATTCTAAGGATCATTTTGACTGCCTCCAGAAGTTAGATCAGATGGCAAATTGGATTTGGTGCTAGGTCTTTCCCTTTAGGTTTTACCCCAACAATGTTTTCATTAGTTTCGCTCACTCTCGAAATCAAGCATTTTACAGCAGGTTGGAGCAGCCTGTATCTCAGCACAGGAATAAGGTAGGGAAGAATTCTAAGGATCATTTTGACTGCCTCCAGAAGTTAGATCAGATGGCAAATTGGATTTGGTGCTAGGTCTTTCCCTTTAGGTTTTACCCCAACAATGTTTTCATTAGTTTCGCTCACTCTACGAAATCAAGCATTTTACAGCAGGTTGGAGCAGCCTGTATCTCAGCACAGGAATAAGGTAGGAAGAATTCTAAGGATCATTTTGACTGCCTCCAGAAGTTAGATCAGATGGCAAATTGGATTTGGTGCTAGGTCTTTCCCTTTAGGTTTTTACCCCAACAATGTTTTCATTAGTTTCGCTCACTCTCGAAATCAAGCATTTTACAGCAGGTTGGAGCAGCCTGTATCTCAGCACAGGAATAAGGTAGGGAAGAATTCTAAGGATCATTTTGACTGCCTCCAGAAGTTAGATCAGATGGCAAATTGGATTTGGTGCTAGGTCTTTCCCTTTAGGTTTTACCCCAACAATGTTTTCATTAGTTTCGCTCACTCTCGAAATCAAGCATTTTACAGCAGGTTGGAGCAGCCTGTATCTCAGCACAGGAATAAGGTAGGGAAGAATTCTAAGGATCATTTTGACTGCCTCCAGAAGTTAGATCAGATGGCAAAATGGATTTGGTGCTAGGCCTTTCCCTTTAGGTTTTACCCCAACAATGTTTTCATTAGTTTCGCTCACTCTCGAAATCAAGCATTTTACAGCAGGTTGGAGCAGCCTGTATCTCAGCACAGGAATAAGGTAGGGAAGAATTCTAAGGATCATTTTGACTGCCTCCAGAAGTTAGATCAGATGGCAAATTGGATTTGGTGCTAGGCCTTTCCCTTTAGGTTTTACCCCAACAATGTTTTCATTAGTTTTCGCTCACTCTCGAAATCAAGCATTTTACAGCAGGTTGGAGCAGCCTGTATCTCAGCACAGGAATAAGGTAGGGAAGAATTCTAAGGATCATTTTGACTGCCTCCAGAAGTTAGATCAGATGGCAAATTGGATTTGGTGCTAGGTCTTTCCCTTTAGGTTTTACCCCAACAATGTTTTCATTAGTTTCGCTCACTCTCGAAATCAAGCATTTTACAGCAGGTTGGAGCAGCCTGTATCTCAGCACAGGAATAAGGTAGGGAAGAATTCTAAGGATCATTTTGACTGCCTCCAGAAGTTAGATCAGATGGCAAATTGGATTTGGTGCTAGGTCTTTCCCTTTAGGTTTTACCCCAACAATGTTTTCATTAGTTTCGCTCACTCTCGAAATCAAGCATTTTACAGCAGGTTGGAGCAGCCTGTATCTCAGCACAGGAATAAGGTAGGGAAGAATTCTAAGGATCATTTTGACTGCCTCCAGAAGTTAGATCAGATGGCAAATTGGATTTGGTGCTAGGTCCTTTCCCTTTAGGTTTTACCCCAACAATGTTTTCATTAGTTTCGCTCACTCTCGAAATCAAGCATTTTACAGCAGGTTGGAGCAGCCTGTATCTCAGCACAGGAATAAGGTAGGGAAGAATTCTAAGGATCATTTTGACTGCCTCCAGAAGTTAGATCAGATGGCAAATTGGATTTGGTGCTAGGTCTTTCCCTTTAGGTTTTACCCCAACAATGTTTTCATTAGTTTCGCTCACTCTCGAAATCAAGCATTTTACAGCAGGTTGGAGCAGCCTGTATCTCAGCACAGGAATAAGGTAGGGAAGAATTCTAAGGATCATTTTGACTGCCTCCAGAAGTTAGATCAGATGGCAAATTGGATTTGGTGCTAGGTCTTTCCCTTTAGGTTTTACCCCAACAATGTTTTCATTAGTTTCGCTCACTCTCGAAATCAAGCATTTTACAGCAGGTTGGAGCAGCCTGTATCTCAGCACAGGAATAAGGTAGGGAAGAATTCAAATACTCATTTTGACTGCCCTCCAGAAGTTAGATCAGATGGCAAATTGGATTTGGTGCTAGGTCTTTCCCTTTAGGTTTTACCCCAACAATGTTTTCATTAGTTTCGCTCACTCTCGAAATCAAGCATTTTACAGCAGGTTGGAGCAGCCTGTATCTCAGCAAAGGAATAAGGTAGGGAAGAATTCTAAGGATCATTTTGACTGCCTCCAGAAGTTAGATCAGATGGCAAATTGGATTTGGTGCTAGGTCTTTCCCTTTAGGTTTTACCCCAACAATGTTTTCATTAGTTTCGCTCACTCTCGAAATCAAGCATTTTACAGCAGGTTGGAGCAGCCTGTATCTCAGCACAGGAATAAGGTAGGGAAGAATTCTAAGGCTCATTTTGACTGCCTCCAGAAGTTAGATCAGATGGCAAATTGGATTTGGTGCTAGGTCTTTCCCTTTAGGTTTTACCCCAACAATGTTTTCATTAGTTTTCGCTCACTCTCGAAATCAAGCATTTTACAGCAGGTTGGAGCAGCCTGTATCTCAGCACAGGAATAAGGTAGGGAAGAATTCTAAGGATCATTTTGACTGCCTCCAGAAGTTAGATCAGATGGCAAATTGGATTTGGTGCTAGGTCTTTCCCCTTTAGGTTTTACCCCAACAATGTTTTCATTAGTTTCGCTCACTCTCGAAATCAAGCATTTTACAGCAGGTTGGAGCAGCCTGTATCTCAGCACAGGAATAAGGTAGGGAAGAATTCTAAGGATCATTTTGACTGCCTCCAGAAGTTAGATCAGATGGCAAATTGGATTTGGTGCTAGGTCTTTCCCTTTAGGTTTTACCCCAACAATGTTTTCATTAGTTTCGCTCACTCTCGAAATCAAGCATTTTACAGCAGGTTGGAGCAGCCTGTATCTCAGCACAGGAATAAGGTAGAGGGAAGAATTCTAAGGATCATTTTGACTTGCCTCCAGAAGTTAGATCAGATGGCAAATTGGATTTGGTGCTAGGTCTTTCCCTTTAGGTTTTACCCCAACAATGTTTTCATTAGTTTCGCTCACTCTCGAAATCAAGCATTTTACAGCAGGTTGGAGCAGCCTGTATCTCAGCACAGGAATAAGGTAGGGAAGAATTCTAAGGATCATTTTGACTGCCTCCAGAAGTTAGATCAGATGGCAAATTGGATTTGGTGCTAGTCTTTCCCTTTAGGTTTTACCCCAACAATGTTTTCATTAGTTTCGCTCACTCTCGAAATCAAGCATTTTACAGCAGGTTGGAGCAGCCTGTATCTCAGCACAGGAATAAGGTAGGGAAGAATTCAAATACTCATTTTGACTGCCTCCAGAAGTTAGATCAGATGGCCAATGCAATTTGGTGCTAGGCCTTTCCCTTTAGGTTTTACCCCAACAATGTTTTCATTAGTTTCGCTCACTCTCGAAATCAAGCATTTTTACAGCAGGTTGGAGCAGCCTGTATCTCAGCACAGGAATAAGGTAGGGAAGAATTCTAAGGATCATTTTGACTGCCTCCAGAAGTTAGATCAGATGGCCAATGCAATTTGGTGCTAGGCCTTTCCCTTTAGGTTTTACCCCAACAATGTTTTCATTAGTTTCGCTCACTCTCGAAATCAAGCATTTTACAGCAGGTTGGAGCAGCCTGTATCTCAGCACAGGAATAAGGTAGGGAAGAATTCTAAGGATCATTTTGACTGCCTCCAGAAGTTAGATCAGATGGCCAATGCAATTTGGTGCTAGGTCTTTCCCTTTAGGTTTTACCCCAACAATGTTTTCATTAGTTTCGCTCACTCTCGAAATCAAGCATTTTACAGCAGGGTTGGAGCAGCCTGTATCTCAGCACAGGAATAAGGTAGGGAAGAATTCAAATACTCATTTTGACTGCCTCCAGAAGTTAGATCAGATGGCCAATGCAATTTGGTGCTAGGCCCTTTCCCTTTAGGTTTTACCCCAACAATGTTTTCATTAGTTTCGCTCACTCTCGAAATCAAGCATTTTACAGCAGGTTGGAGCAGCCTGTATCTCAGCACAGGAATAAGGTAGGGAAGAATTCTAAGGATCATTTTGACTGCCTCCAGAAGTTAGATCAGATGGCAAATTGGATTTGGTGCTAGGTCTTTCCCTTTAGGTTTTACCCCAACAATGTTTTCATTAGTTTCGCTCACTCTCGAAATCAAGCATTTTACAGCAGGTTGGAGCAGCCTGTATCTCAGCACAGGAATAAGGTAGGGAAGAATTCTAAGGCTCATTTTGACTGCCTCCAGAAGTTAGATCAGATGGCAAATTGGATTTGGTGCTAGGTCTTTCCCTTTAGGTTTTACCCCCAACAATGTTTTCATTAGTTTCGCTCACTCTCGAAATCAAGCATTTTACAGCAGGTTGGAGCAGCCTGTATCTCAGCACAGGAATAAGGTAGGGAAGAATTCTAAGGATCATTTTGACTGCCTCCAGAAGTTAGATCAGATGGCAAATTGGATTTGGTGCTAGGTCTTTCCCTTTAGGTTTTACCCCAACAATGTTTTCATTAGTTTCGCTCACTCTCGAAATCAAGCATTTTACAGCAGGTTGGAGCAGCCTGTATCTCAGCACAGGAATAAGGTAGGGAAGAATTCTAAGGATCATTTTGACTGCCTCCAGAAGTTAGATCAGATGGCAAATTGGATTTGGTGCTAGGTCTTTCCCTTTAGGTTTTACCCCAACAATGTTTTCATTAGTTTCGCCTCACTCTCGAAATCAAGCATTTTACAGCAGGTTGGAGCAGCCTGTATCTCAGCACAGGAATAAGGTAGGGAAGAATTCTAAGGATCATTTTGACTGCCTCCAGAAGTTAGATCAGATGGCAAATTGGATTTGGTGCTAGGTCTTTCCCTTTAGGTTTTACCCCAACAATGTTTTCATTAGTTTCGCTCACTCTCGAAATCAAGCATTTTACAGCAGGTTGGAGCAGCCTGTATCTCAGCACAGGAATAAGGTAGGGAAGAATTCTAAGGATCATTTTGACTGCCTCCAGAAGTTAGATTCAGATGGCAAATTGGATTTGGTGCTAGGTCTTTCCCTTTAGGTTTTACCCCAACAATGTTTTCATTAGTTTCGCTCACTCTCGAAATCAAGCATTTTACAGCAGGTTGGAGCAGCCTGTATCTCAGCACAGGAATAAGGTAGGGGAAGAATTCTAAGGATCATTTTGACTGCCTCCAGAAGTTAGATCAGATGGCAAATTGGATTTGGTGCTAGGTCTTTCCCTTTAGGTTTTACCCCCAACAATGTTTTCATTAGTTTCGCTCACTCTCGAAATCAAGCATTTTACAGCAGGTTGGAGCAGCCTGTATCTCAGCACAGGATAAGGTAGGGAAGAATTCTAAGGATCATTTTGACTGCCTCCAGAAGTTAGATCAGATGGCAAATTGGATTTGGTGCTAGGTCTTTCCCTTTAGGTTTTACCCCAACAATGTTTTCATTAGTTTCGCTCACTCTCGAAATCAAGCATTTTACAGCAGGTTGGAGCAGCCTGTATCTCAGCACAGGAATAAGGTAGGGGAAGAATTCTAAGGATCATTTTGACTGCCTCCAGAAGTTAGATCAGATGGCAAATTGGATTTGGTGCTAGTCTTTCCCTTTAGTTTTACCCCAACAATGTTTTCAATTAGTTTCGCTCACTCTCGAAATCAAGCATTTTACAGCAGGTTGGAGCAGCCTGTATCTCAGCACAGGAATAAGGTAGGGAAGAATTCTAAGATCATTTTGGACTGCCTCCAGAAGTTAGATCAGATGGCAAATTGGATTTGGTGCTAGGTCTTTCCCTTTAGGTTTTACCCCAACAATGTTTTCATTAGTTTCGCTCACTCTCGAAATCAAGCATTTTACAGCAGGTTGGAGCAGCCTGTATCTCAGCACAGGAATAAGGTAGGGAAGAATTCTAAGGATCATTTTTGACTGCCTCCAGAAGTTAGATCAGATGGCAAATTGGATTTGGTGCTAGGTCCTTTCCCTTTAGGTTTTACCCCAACAATGTTTTCATTAGTTTCGCTCACTCTCGAAATCAAGCATTTTTACAGCAGGTTGGAGGCAGCCTGTATCTCAGCACAGGAATAAGGTAGGGAAGAATTCTAAGGATCATTTTGACTGCCTCCAGAAGTTAGATCAGATGGCAAATTGGATTTGGTGCTAGGTCTTTCCCTTTAGGTTTTACCCCAACAATGTTTTCATTAGTTTCGCTCACTCTCGAAATCAAGCATTTTACAGCAGGTTGGAGCAGCCTGTATCTCAGCACAGGAATAAGGTAGGGAAGAATTCTAAGGATCATTTTGACTGCCTCCAGAAGTTAGATCAGATGGCAAATTGGATTTGGTGCTAGGTCTTTCCCTTTAGGTTTTACCCCAACAATGTTTTCATTAGTTTCGCTCACTCTCGAAATCAAGCATTTTACAGCAGGTTGGAGCAAGCCTGTATCTCAGCACAGGAATAAGGTAGGGAAGATTCTAAGGATCATTTTGACTGCCTCCAGAAGTTAGATCAGATGGCAAATTGGATTTGGTGCTAGGTCTTTCCCTTTAGGTTTTACCCCAACAATGTTTTCATTAGTTTCGCTCACTCTCGAAATCAAGCATTTTACAGCAGGTTGGAGCAGCCTGTATCTCAGCACAGGAATAAGGTAGGGAAGAATTCTAAGGATCATTTTGACTGCCTCCAGAAGTTAGATCAGATGGCAAATTGGATTTGGGTGCTAGGTCTTTCCCTTTAGGTTTTACCCCAACAATGTTTTCATTAGTTTCGCTCACTCTCGAAATCAAGCATTTTACAGCAGGTTGGAGCAGCCTGTATCTCAGCACAGGAATAAGGTAGGGAAGAATTCAAAGGACTCATTTTGACTGCCTCCAGAAGTTAGATCAGATGGCCAATGCAATTTGGTGCTAGGCCTTTCCCTTTAGGTTTTACCCCAACAATGTTTTCATTAGTTTTCGCTCACTCTCGAAATCAAGCATTTTACAGCAGGTTGGAGCAGCCTGTATCTCAGCACAGGAATAAGGTAGGGAAGAATTCTAAGGATCATTTTGACTGCCTCCAGAAGTTAGATCAGATGGCCAATGCAATTTGGTGCCTAGGCCCTTTCCCCTTTAGGTTTTACCCCAACAATGTTTTCATTAGTTTCGCTCACTCTCGAAATCAAGCATTTTACAGCAGGTTGGAGCAGCCTGTATCTCAGCACAGGAATAAGGTAGGGAAGAATTCTAAGGATCATTTTGACTGCCTCCAGAAGTTAGATCAGATGGCCAATGCAATTTGGTGCTAGGTCTTTCCCTTTAGGTTTTACCCCAACAATGTTTTCATTAGTTTCGCTCACTCTCGAAATCAAGCATTTTACAGCAGGTTGGAGCAGCCTGTATCTCAGCACAGGAATAAGGTAGGGAAGAATTCAAAGGACTCATTTTGACTGCCTCCAGAAGTTAGATCAGATGGCCAATGGCAATTTGGTGCTAGGCTCTTTCCCTTTAGGTTTTACCCCAACAATGTTTTCATTAGTTTCGCTCACTCTCGAAATCAAGCATTTTACAGCAGGTTGGAGCAGCCTGTATCTCAGCACAGGAATAAGGTAGGGAAGAATTCTAAGGATCATTTTGACTGCCTCCAGAAGTTAGATCAGATGGCAAATTGGATTTGGTGCTAGGTCTTTCCCTTTAGGTTTTACCCAACAATGTTTTTCATTAGTTTCGCTCACTCTCGAAATCAAGCATTTTACAGCAGGTTGGAGCAGCCTGTATCTCAGCACAGGAATAAGGTAGGGAAGAATTCTAAGGCTCATTTTGACTGCCTCCAGAAGTTAGATCAGATGGCAAATTGGATTTGGTGCTAGGGTCTTTCCCTTTAGGTTTTTACCCCAACAATGTTTTTCATTAGTTTCGCTCACTCTCGAAATCAAGCATTTTACAGCAGGTTGGAGCAGCCTGTATCTCAGCACAGGAATAAGGTAGGGAAGAATTCTAAGGATCATTTTGACTGCCTCCAGAAGTTAGATCAGATGGCAAATTGGATTTGGTGCTAGGTCTTTCCCTTTAGGTTTTACCCCAACAATGTTTTCATTAGTTTCGCTCACTCTCGAAATCAAGCATTTTACCAGCAGGTTGGAGCAGCCTGTATCTCAGCACAGGAATAAGGTAGGGAAGAATTCTAAGGATCATTTTGACTGCCTCCAGAAGTTAGATCAGATGGCAAATTGGATTTGGTGCTAGGTCTTTCCCTTTAGGTTTTACCCCAACAATGTTTTCATTAGTTTCGCTCACTCTCGAAATCAAGCATTTTACAGCAGGTTGGAGCAGCCTGTATCTCAGCACAGGAATAAGGTAGGGAAGAATTCTAAGGATCATTTTGACTGCCTCCAGAAGTTAGATCAGATGGCAAATTGGATTTGGTGCTAGGTCTTTCCCTTTAGGTTTTACCCCAACAATGTTTTCATTAGTTTCGCTCACTCTCGAAATCAAGCATTTTACAGCAGGTTGGAGCAGCCTGTATCTCAGCACAGGAATAAGGTAGGGAAGAATTCTAAGGATCATTTTGACTGCCTCCAGAAGTTAGATCAGATGGCAAATTGGATTTGGTGCTAGGTCTTTCCCTTTAGGTTTTACCCCAACAATTGTTTTTCATTAGTTTCGCTCACTCTCGAAATCAAGCATTTTACAGCAGGTTGGAGCAGCCTGTATCTCAGCACAGGAATAAGGTAGGGAAGAATTCTAAGGATCATTTTGACTGCCTCCAGAAGTTAGATCAGATGGCAAATTGGGATTTGGTGCTAGGTCTTTCCCTTTAGGTTTTACCCCAACAATGTTTTCATTAGTTTCGCTCACTCTCGAAAATCAAGCATTTTACAGCAGGTTGGAGCAGCCTGTATCTCAGCACAGGAATAAGGTAGGGAAGAATTCTAAGGATCATTTTGACTGCCTCCAGAAGTTAGATCAGATGGCAATTTGGATTTGGTGCTAGGTCTTTCCCTTTAGGTTTTACCCCAACAATGTTTTCATTAGTTTCGCTCACTCTCGAAATCAAGCATTTTACAGCAGGTTTGGAGCAGCCTGTATCTCAGCACAGGAATAAGGTAGGGAAGAATTCTAAGGATCATTTTGACTGCCTCCAGAAGTTAGATCAGATGGCAAATTGGATTTGGTGCTAGGTCTTTCCCTTTAGGTTTTTACCCCAACGAATGTTTTCATTAGTTTCGCTCACTCTCGAAATCAAGCATTTTACAGCAGGTTGGAGCAGCCTGTATCTCAGCACAGGAATAAGGTAGGGAAGAATTCTAAGGATCATTTTGACTGCCTCCAGAAGTTAGATCAGATGGCAAATTGGATTTGGTGCTAGTCTTTCCCTTTAGGTTTTTACCCCAACAATGTTTTCATTAGTTTCGCTCACTCTCGAAATCAAGCATTTTACAGCAGGTTGGAGCAGCCTGTATCTCAGCACAGGAATAAGGTAGGGGAACGAATTCTAAGGATCATTTTGACTGCCTCCAGAAGTTAGATCAGATGGCAAATTGGATTTGGTGCTAGGTCTTTCCCTTTAGGTTTTACCCCCAACAATGTTTTCATTAGTTTTCGCTCACTCTCGAAATCAAGCATTTTACAGCAGGTTGGAGCAGCCCTGTAAGCTCAGCACAGGGAATAAGGTAGGGAAGAATTTCTAAGGGATCATTTTGACTGCCTCCAGAAGTTAGATCAGATGGCAAATTGGATTTGGTGCTAGGTCCTTTCCCTTTAGGTTTTACCCCAACAATGTTTTCATTAGTTTCGCTCACTCTCGAAATCAAGCATTTTACAGCAGGTTGGAGCAGCCTGTATCTCAGCACAGGAATAAGGGTAGGGAAGAATTCTAAGGATCATTTTGACTGCCTCCAGAAGTTTAGATCAGATGGCAAAATTGGGATTTGGTGCTAGGTCTTTCCCTTTTAGGTTTTACCCCAACAATGTTTTCATTAGTTTCGCTCACTCTCGAAATC
>NW_027143228.1:0-72621 GCF_026170545.1 Melanerpes formicivorus
CTTATTCCTGTGCTGAGATACAGGCTGCTCCAAGCTGCTGTAAAATGCTTGATTTCGAGAGTGAGCGAAACTAATGAAAACATTGTTGGGGTAAAACCTAAAGGGAAAGACCTAGCACCAAATCCAATTTGCCATCTGATCTAACTTCTGGAGGCAGTCAAAATGATTCCTTAGAATTCTTCCCTACCTTATTCCTGTGCTGAGATACAGGCTGCTCCAACCTGCTGTAAAATGCTTGATTTCGAGAGTGAGCGAAACTAATGAAAACATTGTTGGGGTAAAACCTAAAGGGAAAGACCTAGCACCAAATCCAATTTGCCATCTGATCTAACTTCTGGAGGCAGTCAAAATGATCCTTAGAATTCTTCCCTACCTTATTCCTGTGCTGAGATACAGGCTGCTCCAACCTGCTGTAAAATGCTTGATTTCGAGAGTGAGCGAAACTAATGAAAACATTGTTGGGGGTAAAACCTAAAGGGAAAGACCTAGCACCAAATCCAATTTGCCATCTGATCTAACTTCTGGAGGCAGTCAAAATGATCCTTAGAATTCTTCCCTACCTTATTCCTGTGCTGAGATACAGGCTGCTCCAACCATGCTGTAAAATGCTTGATTTCGAGAGTGAGCGAAACTAATGAAAACATTGTTGGGGTAAAACCTAAAGGGAAAGACCTAGCACCAAATCCAATTTGCCATCTGATCTAACTTCTGGAGGCAGTCAAAATGAGCCTTAGAATTCTTCCCCTACCCTTATTCCTGTGCTGAGATACAGGCTGCTCCAACCTGCTGTAAAATGCTTGATTTCGAGAGTGAGCGAAACTAATGAAAACATTGTTGGGGTAAAACCTAAAGGGAAAGACCTAGCACCAAATCCAATTTGCCATCTGATCTAACTTCTGGAGGCAGTCAAAATGATCCTTAGAATTCTTCCCTACCTTATTCCTGTGCTGAGATACAGGCTGCTCCAACCCTGCTGTAAAATGCTTGATTTCGAGAGTGAGCAAAACTAATGAAAACATTGTTGGGGTAAAACCTAAAGGGAAAGACCTAGCACCAAATCCAATTTGCCATCTGATCTAACTTCTGGAGGCAGTCAAAATGATCCTTAGAATTCTTCCCTACCTTATTCCTGTGCTGAGATACAGGCTGCTCCCAACCTGCTGTAAAATGCTTGATTTCGAGAGTGAGCGAAACTAATGAAAACATTGTTGGGGTAAAACCTAAAGGGAAAGACCTAGCACCAAATCCAATTTGCCATCTGATCTAACTTCTGGAGGCAGTCAAAATGATCCTTAGAATTCTTCCCTACCTTATTCCTGTGCTGAGATACAGGCTGCTCCAACCTGCTGTAAAAATGCTTGATTTCGAGAGTGAGCGAAACTAATGAAAACATTGTTGGGGTAAAAACCTAAAGGGAAAGACCTAGCACCAAATCCAATTTGCCATCTGATCTAACTTCTGGAGGCAGTCAAAATGATCCTTAGAATTCTTCCCTACCTTATTCCTGTGCTGAGATACAGGCTGCTCCAACCTGCTGTAAAATGCTTGATTTCGAGAGTGAGCAAAACTAATGAAAACATTGTTGGGGTAAAACCTAAAGGGAAAGACCTAGCACCAAATCCAATTTGCCATCTGATCTAACTTCTGGAGGCAGTCAAAATGAGCCTTAGAATTCTTCCCTACCTTATTCCTGTGCTGAGATACAGGCTGCTCCAACCTGCTGTAAAATGCTTGATTTCGAGAGTGAGCGAAACTAATGAAAACATTGTTGGGGTAAAAACCTAAAGGGAAAGACCTAGCACCAAATCCAATTTGCCATCTGATCTAACTTCTGGAGGCAGTCAAAATGAGCCTTAGAATTCTTCCCTACCTTATTCCTCTGCTGAGATACAGGCTGCTCCAACCTGCTGTAAAATGCTTGATTTCGAGAGTGAGCGAAACTAATGAAAACATTGTTGGGGTAAAACCTAAAGGGAAAGACCTAGCACCAAATCCAATTTGCCATCTGATCTAACTTCTGGAGGCAGTCAAAATGAGCATTTGAATTCTTCCCTACCTTATTCCTGTGCTGAGATACAGGCTGCTCCAACCTGCTGTAAAATGCTTGATTTCGAGAGTGAGCGAAACTAATGAAAACATTGTTGGGGTAAAACCTAAAGGGAAAGACCTAGCACCAAATCCAATTTGCCATCTGATCTAACTTCTGGAGGCAGTCAAAATGAGCCTTAGAATTCTTCCCTACCTTATTCCTGTGCTGAGATACAGGCTGCTCCAACCTGCTGTAAAATGCTTGATTTCGAGAGTGAGCGAAACTAATGAAAACATTGTTGGGGTAAAACCTAAAGGGAAAGACCTAGCACCAAATCCAATTTGCCATCTGATCTAACTTCTGGAGGCAGTCAAAATGAGCCTTAGAATTCTTCCCTACCTTATTCCTGTGCTGAGATACAGGCTGCTCCAACCTGCTGTAAAATGCTTGATTTCGAGAGTGAGCGAAACTAATGAAAACATTGTTGGGGTAAAACCTAAAGGGAAAGACCTAGCACCAAATCCAATTTGCCATCTGATCTAACTTCTGGAGGCAGTCAAAATGAGCCTTAGAATTCTTCCCTACCTTATTCCTGTGCTGAGATACAGGCTGCTCCAACCTGCTGTAAAATGCTTGATTTCGAGAGTGAGCGAAACTAATGAAAACATTGTTGGGGTAAAACCTAAAGGGAAAGACCTAGCACCAAATCCAATTTGCCATCTGATCTAACTTCTGGAGGCAGTCAAAATGAGCCTTAGAATTCTTCCCTACCTTATTCCTGTGCTGAGATACAGGCTGCTCCAACCTGCTGTAAAATGCTTGATTTCGAGAGTGAGCGAAACTAATGAAAACATTGTTGGGGGTAAAACCTAAAGGGAAAGACCTAGCACCAAATCCAATTTGCCATCTGATCTAACTTCTGGAGGCAGTCAAAATGAGCCTTAGAATTCCTTCCCTACCTTATTCCTGTGCTGAGATACAGGCTGCTCCAACCTGCTGTAAAATGCTTGATTTCGAGAGTGAGCGAAACTAATGAAAACATTGTTGGGGTAAAACCTAAAGGGAAAGACCTAGCACCAAATCCAATTTGCCATCTGATCTAACTTCTGGAGGCAGTCAAAATGATCCTTAGAATTCTTCCCTACCTTATTCCTGTGCTGAGATACAGGCTGCTCCAACCTGCTGTAAAATGCTTGATTTCGAGAGTGAGCGAAACTAATGAAAACATTGTTGGGGTAAAACCTAAAGGGAAAGACCTAGCACCAAATCCAATTTGCCATCTGATCTAACTTCTGGAGGCAGTCAAAATGAGCCTTAGAATTCTTCCCTACCTTATTCCTGTGCTGAGATACAGGCTGCTCCAACCTGCTGTAAAATGCTTGATTTCGAGAGTGAGCGAAACTAATGAAAACATTGTTGGGGTAAAAACCTAAAGGGAAAGACCTAGCACCAAATCCAATTTGCCATCTGATCTAACTTCTGGAGGCAGTCAAAATGAGCCCTTAGAATTCTTCCCTACCTTATTCCTGTGCTGAGATACAGGCTGCTCCAACCTGCTGTAAAATGCTTGATTTCGAGAGTGAGCGAAACTAATGAAAACATTGTTGGGGGTAAAACCTAAAGGGAAAGACCTAGCACCAAATCCAATTTGCCATCTGATCTAACTTCTGGAGGCAGTCAAAATGAGCCTTAGAATTCTTCCCTACCTTATTCCTGTGCTGAGATACAGGCTGCTCCAACCTGCTGTAAAATGCTTGATTTCGAGAGTGAGCAAAACTAATGAAAACATTGTTGGGGTAAAACCTAAAGGGAAAGACCTAGCACCAAATCCAATTTGCCATCTGATCTAACTTCTGGAGGCAGTCAAAATGATCCTTAGAATTCTTCCCTACCTTATTCCTGTGCTGAGATACAGGCTGCTCCAACCTGCTGTAAAATGCTTGATTTCGAGAGTGAGCGAAAACTAATGAAAACATTGTTGGGGTAAAACCTAAAGGGAAAGACCTAGCACCAAATCCAATTTGCCATCTGATCTAACTTCTGGAGGCAGTCAAAATGATCCTTAGAATTCTTCCCTACCTTATTCCTGTGCTGAGATACAGGGCTGCTCCAACCTGCTGTAAAATGCTTGATTTCGAGAGTGAGCGAAACTAATGAAAACATTGTTGGGGTAAAACCTAAAGGGAAAGACCTAGCACCAAATCCAATTTGCCATCTGATCTAACTTCTGGAGGCAGTCAAAATGATCCTTAGAATTCTTCCCTACCTTATTCCTGTGCTGAGATACAGGCTGCTCCAACCTGCTGTAAAATGCTTGATTTCGAGAGTGAGCAAAACTAATGAAAACATTGTTGGGGGTAAAACCTAAAGGGAAAGACCTAGCACCAAATCCAATTTGCCATCTGATCTAACTTCTGGAGGCAGTCAAAATGAGCCTTAGAATTCTTCCCTACCTTATTCCTGTGCTGAGATACAGGCTGCTCCAACCTGCTGTAAAATGCTTGATTTCGAGAGTGAGCGAAACTAATGAAAACATTGTTGGGGTAAAACCTAAAGGGAAAGACCTAGCACCAAATCCAATTTGCCATCTGATCTAACTTCTGGAGGCAGTCAAAATGAGCCTTAGAATTCTTCCCTACCTTATTCCTGTGCTGAGATACAGGCTGCTCCAACCTGCTGTAAAATGCTTGATTTCGAGAGTGAGCGAAACTAATGAAAACATTGTTGGGGTAAAACCTAAAGGGAAAGACCTAGCACACCAAATCCAATTTGCCATCTGATCTAACTTCTGGAGGCAGTCAAAATGAGCATTTGAATTCTTCCCTACCTTATTCCTGTGCTGAGATACAGGCTGCTCCAACCTGCTGTAAAATGCTTGATTTCGAGAGTGAGCGAAACTAATGAAAACATTGTTGGGGTAAAACCTAAAGGGAAAGACCTAGCACCAAATCCAATTTGCCATCTGATCTAACTTCTGGAGGCAGTCAAAATGAGCATTTGAATTCTTCCCTACCTTATTCCTGTGCTGAGATACAGGCTGCTCCAACCTGCTGTAAAATGCTTGATTTCGAGAGTGAGCGAAACTAATGAAAACATTGTTGGGGTAAAACCTAAAGGGAAAGACCTAGCACCAAATCCAATTTGCCATCTGATCTAACTTCTGGAGGCAGTCAAAATGAGCCTTAGAATTCTTCCCTACCTTATTCCTGTGCTGAGATACAGGCTGCTCCAACCTGCTGTAAAATGCTTGATTTCGAGAGTGAGCGAAACTAATGAAAACATTGTTGGGGTAAAACCTAAAGGGAAAGACCTAGCACCAAATCCAATTTGCCATCTGATCTAACTTCTGGAGGCAGTCAAAATGAGCCTTAGAATTTCTTCCCTACCTTATTCCTGTGCTGAGATACAGGCTGCTCCAACCTGCTGTAAAATGCTTGATTTCGAGAGTGAGCGAAACTAATGAAAACATTGTTGGGGTAAAACCTAAAGGGAAAGACCTAGCACCAAATCCAATTTGCCATCTGATCTAACTTCTGGAGGCAGTCAAAATGAGCCTTAGAATTCTTCCCTACCTTATTCCTGTGCTGAGATACAGGCTGCTCCAACCTGCTGTAAAATGCTTGATTTCGAGAGTGAGCGAAACTAATGAAAACATTGTTGGGGTAAAACCTAAAGGGAAAGACCTAGCACCAAAATCCAATTTGCCATCTGATCTAACTTCTGGAGGCAGTCAAATGAGCCTTAGAATTCTTCCCTACCTTATTCCTGTGCTGAGATACAGGCTGCTCCAACCTGCTGTAAAATGCTTGATTTCGAGAGTGAGCGAAACTAATGAAAACATTGTTGGGGTAAAACCTAAAGGGAAAGACCTAGCACCAAATCCAATTTGCCATCTGATCTAACTTCTGGAGGCAGTCAAAATGATCCTTAGAATTCTTCCCTACCTTATTCCTGTGCTGAGATACAGGGCTGCTCCAACCTGCTGTAAAATGCTTGATTTCGAGAGTGAGCGAAACTAATGAAAACATTGTTGGGGTAAAACCTAAAGGGAAAGACCTAGCACCAAATCCAATTTGCCATCTGATCTAACTTCTGGAGGCAGTCAAAATGAGCCTTAGAATTCTTCCCTACCTTATTCCTGTGCTGAGATACAGGCTGCTCCAACCTGCTGTAAAATGCTTGATTTCGAGAGTGAGCGAAACTAATGAAAACATTGTTGGGGTAAAACCTAAAGGGAAAGACCTAGCACCAAATCCAATTTGCCATCTGATCTAACTTCTGGAGGCAGTCAAAATGAGCCTTAGAATTCTTCCCCTACCTTATTCCTGTGCTGAGATACAGGCTGCTCCAACCTGCTGTAAAATGCTTGATTTCGAGAGTGAGCGAAACTAATGAAAACATTGTTGGGGTAAAACCTAAAGGGAAAGACCTAGCACCAAATCCAATTTGCCATCTGATCTAACTTCTGGAGGCAGTCAAAATGAGCCTTAGAATTCTTCCCTACCTTATTCCTGTGCTGAGATACAGGCTGCTCCCAACCTGCTGTAAAATGCTTGATTTCGAGAGTGAGCGAAACTAATGAAAACATTGTTGGGGTAAAACCTAAAGGGAAAGACCTAGCACCAAATCCAATTTGCCATCTGATCTAACTTCTGGAGGCAGTCAAAATGAGCCTTAGAATTCTTCCCTACCTTATTCCTGTGCTGAGATACAGGCTGCTCCAACCTGCTGTAAAATGCTTGATTTCGAGAGTGAGCGAAACTAATGAAAACATTGTTGGGGTAAAAACCTAAAGGGAAAGACCTAGCACCAAATCCAATTTGCCATCTGATCTAACTTCTGGAGGCAGTCAAAATGAGCCTTAGAATTCTTCCCTACCTTATTCCTGTGCTGAGATACAGGCTGCTCCAACCTGCTGTAAAATGCTTGATTTCGAGAGTGAGCGAAACTAATGAAAACATTGTTGGGGTAAAACCTAAAGGGAAAGACCTAGCACCAAATCCAATTTGCCATCTGATCTAACTTCTGGAGGCAGTCAAAATGAGCCTTAGAATTCTTCCCTACCTTATTCCTGTGCTGAGATACAGGCTGCTCCAACCTGCTGTAAAATGCTTGATTTCGAGAGTGAGCGAAAACTAATGAAAACATTGTTGGGGTAAAACCTAAAGGGAAAGACCTAGCACCAAATCCAATTTGCCATCTGATCTAACTTCTGGAGGCAGTCAAAATGAGCCTTAGAATTCTTCCCTACCTTATTCCTGTGCTGAGATACAGGCTGCTCCAACCTGCTGTAAAATGCTTGATTTCGAGAGTGAGCGAAACTAATGAAAACATTGTTGGGGTAAAACCTAAAGGGAAAGACCTAGCACCAAATCCAATTTGCCATCTGATCTAACTTCTGGAGGCAGTCAAAATGAGCCTTAGAATTCTTCCCTACCTTATTCCTGTGCTGAGATACAGGCTGCTCCAACCTGCTGTAAAATGCTTGATTTCGAGAGTGAGCGAAACTAATGAAAACATTGTTGGGGTAAAACCTAAAGGGAAAGACCTAGCACCAAATCCAATTTGCCATCTGATCTAACTTCTGGAGGCAGTCAAAATGAGCCTTAGAATTCTTCCCTACCTTATTCCTGTGCTGAGATACAGGCTGCTCCAACCTGCTGTAAAATGCTTGATTTCGAGAGTGAGCAAAACTAATGAAAACATTGTTGGGGTAAAACCTAAAGGGAAAGACCTAGCACCAAATCCAATTTGCCATCTGATCTAACTTCTGGAGGCAGTCAAAATGAGCCTTAGAATTCTTCCCTACCTTATTCCTGTGCTGAGATACAGGCTGCTCCAACCTGCTGTAAAATGCTTGATTTCGAGAGTGAGCGAAACTAATGAAAACATTGTTGGGGTAAAACCTAAAGGGAAAGACCTAGCACCAAATCCAATTTGCCATCTGATCTAACTTCTGGAGGCAGTCAAAATGAGCCTTAGAATTCTTCCCTACCTTATTCCTGTGCTGAGATACAGGCTGCTCCAACCTGCTGTAAAATGCTTGATTTCGAGAGTGAGCGAAAACTAATGAAAACATTGTTGGGGTAAAACCTAAAGGGAAAGACCTAGCACCAAATCCAATTTGCCATCTGATCTAACTTCTGGAGGCAGTCAAAATGAGCCCTAGAATTCTTCCCTACCTTATTCCTGTGCTGAGATACAGGCTGCTCCAACCTGCTGTAAAATGCTTGATTTTCGAGAGTGAGCAAAACTAATGAAAACATTGTTGGGGTAAAACCTAAAGGGAAAGACCTAGCACCAAATCCAATTTGCCATCTGATCTAACTTCTGGAGGCAGTCAAAATGAGCCTTAGAATTCTTCCCTACCTTATTCCTGTGCTGAGATACAGGCTGCTCCAACCTGCTGTAAAATGCTTGATTTCGAGAGTGAGCGAAACTAATGAAAACATTGTTGGGGTAAAACCTAAAGGGAAAGACCTAGCACCAAATCCAATTTGCCATCTGATCTAACTTCTGGAGGCAGTCAAAATGAGCCTTAGAATTCTTCCCTACCTTATTCCTGTGCTGAGATACAGGCTGCTCCAACCTGCTGTAAAATGCTTGATTTCGAGAGTGAGCGAAACTAATGAAAACATTGTTGGGGTAAAACCTAAAGGGAAAGACCTAGCACCAAATCCAATTTGCCATCTGATCTAACTTCTGGAGGCAGTCAAAATGATCCTTAGAATTCTTCCCTACCTTATTCCTGTGCTGAGATACAGGGCTGCTCCAACCTGCTGTAAAATGCTTGATTTCGAGAGTGAGCGAAACTAATGAAAACATTGTTGGGGTAAAACCTAAAGGGAAAGACCTAGCACCAAATCCAATTTGCCATCTGATCTAACTTCTGGAGGCAGTCAAAATGAGCCTTAGAATTCTTCCCTACCTTATTCCTGTGCTGAGATACAGGCTGCTCCAACCTGCTGTAAAATGCTTGATTTCGAGAGTGAGCGAAACTAATGAAAACATTGTTGGGGTAAAACCCTAAAGGGAAAGACCTAGCACCAAATCCAATTTGCCATCTGATCTAACTTCTGGAGGCAGTCAAAATGATCCTTAGAATTCTTTCCCTACCTTATTCCTGTGCTGAGATACAGGCTGCTCCAACCTGCTGTAAAATGCTTGATTTCGAGAGTGAGCGAAACTAATGAAAACATTGTTGGGGTAAAACCTAAAGGGAAAGACCTAGCACCAAATCCAATTTGCCATCTGATCTAACTTCTGGAGGCAGTCAAAATGATCCTTAGAATTCTTCCCTACCTTATTCCTGTGCTGAGATACAGGGCTGCTCCAACCTGCTGTAAAATGCTTGATTTCGAGAGTGAGCGAAACTAATGAAAACATTGTTGGGGTAAAACCTAAAGGGAAAGACCTAGCACCAAATCCAATTTGCCATCTGATCTAACTTCTGGAGGCAGTCAAAATGAGCCTTTGAATTCTTCCCCTACCTTATTCCTGTGCTGAGATACAGGCTGCTCCAACCTGCTGTAAAATGCTTGATTTCGAGAGTGAGCGAAACTAATGAAAACATTGTTGGGGTAAAACCTAAAGGGAAAGACCTAGCACCCAAATCCAATTTGCCATCTGATCTAACTTCTGGAGGCAGTCAAAATGATCCTTAGAATTCTTCCCTACCTTATTCCTGTGCTGAGATACAGGCTGCTCCAACCTGCTGTAAAATGCTTGATTTCGAGAGTGAGCGAAACTAATGAAAACATTGTTGGGGTAAAACCTAAAGGGAAAGACCTAGCACCAAATCCAATTTGCCATCTGATCTAACTTCTGGAGGCAGTCAAAATGATCCTTAGAATTCTTCCCTACCTTATTCCTGTGCTGAGATACAGGCTGCTCCAAGCCTGCTGTAAAATGCTTGATTTCGAGAGTGAGCGAAACTAATGAAAACATTGTTGGGGTAAAACCTAAAGGGAAAGACCTAGCACCAAATCCAATTTGCCATCTGATCTAACTTCTGGAGGCAGTCAAAATGATCCTTAGAATTCTTCCCTACCTTATTCCTGTGCTGAGATACAGGCTGCTCCAACCTGCTGTAAAATGCTTGATTTCGAGAGTGAGCGAAACTAATGAAAACATTGTTGGGGGTAAAACCTAAAGGGAAAGACCTAGCACCAAATCCAATTTGCCATCTGATCTAACTTCTGGAGGCAGTCAAAATGATCCTTAGAATTCTTCCCTACCTTATTCCTGTGCTGAGATACAGGCTGCTCCAACCTGCTGTAAAATGCTTGATTTCGAGAGTGAGCGAAACTAATGAAAACATTGTTGGGGTAAAACCTAAAGGGAAAGACCTAGCACCAAATCCAATTTGCCATCTGATCTAACTTCTGGAGGCAGTCAAAATGATCCTTAGAATTCTTCCCTACCTTATTCCTGTGCTGAGATACAGGCTGCTCCAACCTGCTGTAAAATGCTTGATTTCGAGAGTGAGCGAAACTAATGAAAACATTGTTGGGGTAAAACCTAAAGGGAAAGACCTAGCACCAAATCCAATTTGCCATCTGATCTAACTTCTGGAGGCAGTCAAAATGAGCCTTAGAATTCTTCCCTACCTTATTCCTGTGCTGAGATACAGGCTGCTCCAACCTGCTGTAAAATGCTTGATTTCGAGAGTGAGCGAAACTAATGAAAAACATTGTTGGGGTAAAACCTAAAGGGAAAGACCTAGCACCAAATCCAATTTGCCATCTGATCTAACTTCTGGAGGCAGTCAAAAATGATCCTTAGAATTCTTCCCTACCTTATTCCTGTGCTGAGATACAGGCTGCTCCAACCTGCTGTAAAATGCTTGATTTCGAGAGTGAGCGAAACTAATGAAAACATTGTTGGGGTAAAACCTAAAGGGAAAGACCTAGCACCAAATCCAATTTGCCATCTGATCTAACTTCTGGAGGCAGTCAAAATGATCCTTAGAATTCTTCCCTACCTTATTTCCTGTGCTGAGATACAGGCTGCTCCAACCTGCTGTAAAATGCTTGATTTCGAGAGTGAGCGAAACTAATGAAAACATTGTTGGGGTAAAACCTAAAGGGAAAGACCTAGCACCAAATCCAATTTGCCATCTGATCTAACTTCTGGAGGCAGTCAAAATGAGCCTTAGAATTCTTCCCCTACCTTATTCCTGTGCTGAGATACAGGCTGCTCCAACCTGCTGTAAAATGCTTGATTTCGAGAGTGAGCGAAACTAATGAAAACATTGTTGGGGTAAAACCTAAAGGGAAAGACCTAGCACCAAATCCAATTTGCCATCTGATCTAACTTCTGGAGGCAGTCAAAATGAGCCTTAGAATTCTTCCCTACCTTATTCCTGTGCTGAGATACAGGCTGCTCCAACCTGCTGTAAAATGCTTGATTTCGAGAGTGAGCGAAACTAATGAAAACATTGTTGGGGTAAAACCTAAAGGGAAAGACCTAGCACCAAATCCAATTTGCCATCTGATCTAACTTCTGGAGGCAGTCAAAATGAGCATTAGAATTCTTCCCTACCTTATTCCTGTGCTGAGATACAGGCTGCTCCAACCTGCTGTAAAATGCTTGATTTCGAGAGTGAGCGAAACTAATGAAAACATTGTTGGGGTAAAACCTAAAGGGAAAGACCTAGCACCAAATCCAATTTGCCATCTGATCTAACTTCTGGAGGCAGTCAAAATGAGCCTTAGAATTCTTCCCTACCTTATTCCTGTGCTGAGATACAGGCTGCTCCAACCTGCTGTAAAATGCTTGATTTCGAGAGTGAGCGAAACTAATGAAAACATTGTTGGGGTAAAACCTAAAGGGAAAGACCTAGCACCAAATCCAATTTGCCATCTGATCTAACTTCTGGAGGCAGTCAAAATGAGCCTTAGAATTCTTCCCTACCTTATTCCTGTGCTGAGATACAGGCTGCTCCAACCTGCTATAAAATGCTTGATTTCGAGAGTGAGCGAAAACTAATGAAAACATTGTTGGGGTAAAACCTAAAGGGAAAGACCTAGCACCAAATCCAATTTGCCATCTGATCTAACTTCTGGAGGCAGTCAAAATGATCCTTAGAATTCTTCCCTACCTTATTCCTGTGCTGAGATACAGGCTGCTCCAACCTGCTGTAAAATGCTTGATTTCGAGAGTGAGCGAAACTAATGAAAACATTGTTGGGGTAAAACCTAAAGGGAAAGACCTAGCACCAAATCCAATTTGCCATCTGATCTAACTTCTGGAGGCAGTCAAAATGAGCATTTGAATTCTTCCCTACCTTATTCCTGTGCTGAGATACAGGCTGCTCCAACCTGCTGTAAAATGCTTGATTTCGAGAGTGAGCGAAACTAATGAAAACATTGTTGGGGTAAAACCTAAAGGGAAAGACCTAGCACCAAATCCAATTTGCCATCTGATCTAACTTCTGGAGGCAGTCAAAATGAGCCTTAGAATTCTTCCCTACCTTATTCCTGTGCTGAGATACAGGCTGCTCCAACCTGCTGTAAAATGCTTGATTTCGAGAGTGAGCGAAACTAATGAAAACATTGTTGGGGTAAAACCTAAAGGGAAAGACCTAGCACCAAATCCAATTTGCCATCTGATCTAACTTCTGGAGGCAGTCAAAATGAGCCTTAGAATTCTTCCCTACCTTATTCCTGTGCTGAGATACAGGCTGCTCCAACCTGCTGTAAAATGCTTGATTTCGAGAGTGAGCGAAACTAATGAAAACATTGTTGGGGTAAAACCTAAAGGGAAAGACCTAGCACCAAATCCAATTTGCCATCTGATCTAACTTCTGGAGGCAGTCAAAATGAGCCTTAGAATTCTTCCCTACCTTATTCCTGTGCTGAGATACAGGCTGCTCCAACCTGCTGTAAAATGCTTGATTTCGAGAGTGAGCGAAACTAATGAAAACATTGTTGGGGTAAAACCTAAAGGGAAAGACCTAGCACCAAATCCAATTTGCCATCTGATCTAACTTCTGGAGGCAGTCAAAATGAGCCTTAGAATTCTTCCCTACCTTATTCCTGTGCTGAGATACAGGCTGCTCCAACCTGCTGTAAAATGCTTGATTTCGAGAGTGAGCGAAACTAATGAAAACATTGTTGGGGTAAAACCTAAAGGGAAAGACCTAGCACCAAATCCAATTTGCCATCTGATCTAACTTCTGGAGGCAGTCAAAATGAGCCTTAGAATTCTTCCCTACCTTATTCCCTGTGCTGAGATACAGGCTGCTCCAACCTGCTGTAAAATGCTTGATTTCGAGAGTGAGCGAAACTAATGAAAACATTGTTGGGGTAAAACCTAAAGGGAAAGACCTAGCACCAAATCCAATTTGCCATCTGATCTAACTTCTGGAGGCAGTCAAAATGATCCTTAGAATTCTTCCCTACCTTATTCCTGTGCTGAGATACAGGCTGCTCCAAGCTGCTGTAAAATGCTTGATTTTCGAGAGTGAGCGAAACTAATGAAAACATTGTTGGGGTAAAACCTAAAGGGAAAGACCTAGCACCAAATCCAATTTGCCATCTGATCTAACTTCTGGAGGCAGTCAAAATGAGCCTTAGAATTCTTCCCTACCTTATTCCTGTGCTGAGATACAGGCTGCTCCAACCTGCTGTAAAATGCTTGATTTCGAGAGTGAGCGAAACTAATGAAAACATTGTTGGGGTAAAACCTAAAGGGAAAGACCTAGCACCAAATCCAATTTGCCATCTGATCTAACTTCTGGAGGCAGTCAAAATGATCCTTAGAATTCTTCCCTACCTTATTCCTGTGCTGAGATACAGGCTGCTCCAACCTGCTGTAAAATGCTTGATTTCGAGAGTGAGCGAAACTAATGAAAACATTGTTGGGGTAAAACCTAAAGGGAAAGACCTAGCACCAAATCCAATTTGCCATCTGATCTAACTTCTGGAGGCAGTCAAAATGAGCCTTAGAATTCTTCCCTACCTTATTCCTGTGCTGAGATACAGGCTGCTCCAACCTGCTGTAAAATGCTTGATTTCGAGAGTGAGCGAAACTAATGAAAACATTGTTGGGGTAAAACCTAAAGGGAAAGACCTAGCACCAAATCCAATTTGCCATCTGATCTAACTTCTGGAGGCAGTCAAAATGATCCTTAGAATTCTTCCCTACCTTATTCCTGTGCTGAGATACAGGCTGCTCCAAGCTGCTGTAAAATGCTTGATTTCGAGAGTGAGCGAAACTAATGAAAACATTGTTGGGGTAAAACCTAAAGGGGGAAAAGACCTAGCACCAAATCCAATTTGCCATCTGATCTAACTTCTGGAGGCAGTCAAAATGATCCTTAGAATTCTTCCCTACCTTATTCCTGTGCTGAGATACAGGCTGCTCCAACCTGCTGTAAAATGCTTGATTTCGAGAGTGAGCGAAACTAATGAAAACATTGTTGGGGTAAAACCTAAAGGGAAAGACCTAGCACCAAATCCAATTGCCATCTGATCTAACTTCTGGAGGCAGTCAAAATGATCCTTAGAATTCTTCCCTACCTTATTCCTGTGCTGAGATACAGGCTGCTCCAACCTGCTGTAAAATGCTTGATTTCGAGAGTGAGCGAAACTAATGAAAACATTGTTGGGGTAAAACCTAAAGGGAAAGACCTAGCACCAAATCCAATTTGCCATCTGATCTAACTTCTGGAGGCAGTCAAAATGAGCCTTAGAATTCTTCCCTACCTTATTCCTGTGCTGAGATACAGGCTGCTCCAACCTGCTGTAAAATGCTTGATTTCGAGAGTGAGCGAAACTAATGAAAACATTGTTGGGGTAAAACCTAAAGGGAAAGACCTAGCACCAAATCCAATTTGCCATCTGATCTAACTTCTGGAGGCAGTCAAAATGAGCCTTAGAATTCTTCCCTACCTTATTCCTGTGCTGAGATACAGGCTGCTCCAACCTGCTGTAAAATGCTTGATTTCGAGAGTGAGCGAAACTAATGAAAACATTGTTGGGGTAAAACCTAAAGGGAAAGACCTAGCACCAAATCCAATTTGCCATCTGATCTAACTTCTGGAGGCAGTCAAAATGATCCTTAGAATTCTTCCCTACCTTATTCCTGTGCTGAGATACAGGCTGCTCCAACCTGCTGTAAAATGCTTGATTTCGAGAGTGAGCGAAACTAATGAAAACATTGTTGGGGTAAAACCTAAAGGGAAAGACCTAGCACCAAATCCAATTTGCCATCTGATCTAACTTCTGGAGGCAGTCAAAATGAGCCTTAGAATTCTTCCCTACCTTATTCCTGTGCTGAGATACAGGCTGCTCCAACCTGCTGTAAAATGCTTGATTTCGAGAGTGAGCGAAACTAATGAAAACATTGTTGGGGGTAAAACCTAAAGGGAAAGACCTAGCACCAAATCCAATTTGCCATCTGATCTAACTTCTGGAGGCAGTCAAAATGAGCCTTAGAATTCTTCCCTACCTTATTCCTGTGCTGAGATACAGGCTGCTCCAACCTGCTGTAAAATGCTTGATTTCGAGAGTGAGCGAAACTAATGAAAACATTGTTGGGGTAAAACCTAAAGGGAAAGACCTAGCACCAAATCCAATTGCCATCTGATCTAACTTCTGGAGGCAGTCAAAATGAGCCTTAGAATTCTTCCCTACCTTATTCCTGTGCTGAGATTACAGGCTGCTCCAAGCTGCTGTAAAATGCTTGATTTCGAGAGTGAGCGAAACTAATGAAAACATTGTTGGGGTAAAACCTAAAGGGAAAGACCTAGCACCAAATCCAATTTGCCATCTGATCTAACTTCTGGAGGCAGTCAAAATGAGCCTTAGAATTCTTCCCTACCTTATTCCTGTGCTGAGATACAGGCTGCTCCAACCTGCTGGTAAAATGCTTGATTTCGAGAGTGAGCGAAACTAATGAAAACATTGTTGGGGTAAAACCTAAAGGGAAAGACCTAGCACCAAATCCAATTTGCCATCTGATCTAACTTCTGGAGGCAGTCAAAATGAGCATTTGAATTCTTCCCTACCTTATTCCTGTGCTGAGATACAGGCTGCTCCAACCTGCTGTAAAATGCTTGATTTCGAGAGTGAGCGAAACTAATGAAAACATTGTTGGGGTAAAACCTAAAGGGAAAGACCTAGCACCAAATCCAATTTGCCATCTGATCTAACTTCTGGAGGCAGTCAAAATGATCCTTAGAATTCTTCCCTACCTTATTCCTGTGCTGAGATACAGGCTGCTCCAACCTGCTGTAAAATGCTTGATTTCGAGAGTGAGCGAAACTAATGAAAACATTGTTGGGGTAAAACCTAAAGGGAAAGACCTAGCACCAAATCCAATTTGCCATCTGATCTAACTTCTGGAGGCAGTCAAAATGATCCTTAGAATTCTTCCCTACCTTATTCCTGTGCTGAGATACAGGCTGCTCCAAGCTGCTGTAAAATGCTTGATTTCGAGAGTGAGCGAAACTAATGAAAACATTGTTGGGGTAAAACCTAAAGGGAAAGACCTAGCACCAAATCCAATTTGCCATCTGATCTAACTTCTGGAGGCAGTCAAAATGATCCTTAGAATTCTTCCCTACCTTATTCCTGTGCTGAGATACAGGCTGCTCCAACCTGCTGTAAAATGCTTGATTTCGAGAGTGAGCGAAACTAATGAAAACATTGTTGGGGTAAAACCTAAAGGGAAAGACCTAGCACCAAATCCAATTTGCCATCTGATCTAACTTCTGGAGGCAGTCAAAATGATCCTTAGAATTCTTCCCTACCTTATTCCTGTGCTGAGATACAGGCTGCTCCAACCTGCTGTAAAATGCTTGATTTCGAGAGTGAGCGAAACTAATGAAAACATTGTTGGGGTAAAACCTAAAGGGAAAGACCTAGCACCAAATCCAATTTGCCATCTGATCTAACTTCTGGAGGCAGTCAAAATGAGCCTTAGAATTCTTCCCTACCTTATTCCTGTGCTGAGATACAGGCTGCTCCAACCTGCTGTAAAATGCTTGATTTCGAGAGTGAGCGAAACTAATGAAAACATTGTTGGGGTAAAACCTAAAGGGAAAAGACCTAGCACCAAATCCAATTTGCCATCTGATCTAACTTCTGGAGGCAGTCAAAATGAGCCTTAGAATTCTTCCCTACCTTATTCCTGTGCTGAGATACAGGCTGCTCCAACCTGCTGTAAAATGCTTGATTTCGAGAGTGAGCGAAACTAATGAAAACATTGTTGGGGTAAAACCTAAAGGGAAAGACCTAGCACCAAATCCAATTTGCCATCTGATCTAACTTCTGGAGGCAGTCAAAATGATCCTTAGAATTCTTCCCTACCTTATTCCTGTGCTGAGATACAGGCTGCTCCAACCTGCTGTAAAATGCTTGATTTCGAGAGTGAGCAAAACTAATGAAAACATTGTTGGGGTAAAACCTAAAGGGAAAGACCTAGCACCAAATCCAATTTGCCATCTGATCTAACTTCTGGAGGCAGTCAAAATGATCCTTAGAATTCTTCCCTACCTTATTCCTGTGCTGAGATACAGGCTGCTCCAACCTGCTGTAAAATGCTTGATTTCGAGAGTGAGCGAAACTAATGAAAACATTGTTGGGGTAAAACCTAAAGGGAAAGACCTAGCACCAATCCAATTTGCCATCTGATCTAACTTCTGGAGGCAGTCAAAATGATCCTTAGAATTCTTCCCTACCTTATTCCTGTGCTGAGATACAGGCTGCTCCAACCTGCTGTAAAATGCTTGATTTCGAGAGTGAGCGAAACTAATGAAAACATTGTTGGGGTAAAACCTAAAGGGAAAGACCTAGCACCAAATCCAATTTGCCATCTGATCTAACTTCTGGAGGCAGTCAAAATGAGCCTTAGAATTCTTCCCTACCTTATTCCTGTGCTGAGATACAGGCTGCTCCAACCTGCTGTAAAATGCTTGATTTCGAGAGTGAGCAAAACTAATGAAAACATTGTTGGGGTAAAACCTAAAGGGAAAGACCTAGCACCAAATCCAATTTGCCATCTGATCTAACTTCTGGAGGCAGTCAAAATGAGCCTTAGAATTCTTCCCTACCTTATTCCTGTGCTGAGATACAGGCTGCTCCAACCTGCTGTAAAATGCTTGATTTCGAGAGTGAGCGAAACTAATGAAAACATTGTTGGGGTAAAACCTAAAGGGAAAGACCTAGCACCAAATCCAATTTGCCATCTGATCTAACTTCTGGAGGCAGTCAAAATGAGCCTTAGAATTCTTCCCTACCTTATTCCTGTGCTGAGATACAGGCTGCTCCAACCTGCTGTAAAATGCTTGATTTCGAGAGTGAGCGAAACTAATGAAAACATTGTTGGGGTAAAACCTAAAGGGGAAAGACCTAGCACCAAATCCAATTTGCCATCTGATCTAACTTCTGGAGGCAGTCAAAATGAGCCTTAGAATTCTTCCCTACCTTATTCCTGTGCTGAGATACAGGCTGCTCCAACCTGCTGTAAAATGCTTGATTTCGAGAGTGAGCGAAACTAATGAAAACATTGTTGGGGTAAAACCTAAAGGGAAAGACCTAGCACCAAATCCAATTTGCCATCTGATCTAACTTCTGGAGGCAGTCAAAATGAGCATTTGAATTCTTCCCTACCTTATTCCTGTGCTGAGATACAGGCTGCTCAAACCTGCTGTAAAATGCTTGATTTCGAGAGTGAGCGAAACTAATGAAAACATTGTTGGGGTAAAACCTAAAGGGAAAGACCTAGCACCAAATCCAATTTGCCATCTGATCTAACTTCTGGAGGCAGTCAAAATGAGCCTTAGAATTCTTCCCTACCTTATTCCTGTGCTGAGATACAGGCTGCTCCAACCTGCTGTAAAATGCTTGATTTCGAGAGTGAGCGAAACTAATGAAAACATTGTTGGGGTAAAACCTAAAGGGAAAGACCTAGCACCAAATCCAATTTGCCATCTGATCTAACTTCTGGAGGCAGTCAAAATGAGCCTTAGAATTCTTCCCTACCTTATTCCTGTGCTGAGATACAGGCTGCTCCAACCTGCTGTAAAATGCTTGATTTCGAGAGTGAGCGAAACTAATGAAAACATTGTTGGGGTAAAACCTAAAGGGAAAGACCTAGCACCAAATCCAATTTGCCATCTGATCTAACTTCTGGAGGCAGTCAAAATGAGCCTTAGAATTCTTCCCTACCTTATTCCTGTGCTGAGATACAGGCTGCTCCAACCTGCTGTAAAATGCTTGATTTCGAGAGTGAGCGAAACTAATGAAAACATTGTTGGGGTAAAACCTAAAGGGAAAGACCTAGCACCAAATCCAATTTGCCATCTGATCTAACTTCTGGAGGCAGTCAAAATGAGCCTTAGAATTCTTCCCTACCTTATTCCTGTGCTGAGATACAGGCTGCTCCAACCTGCTGTAAAATGCTTGATTTCGAGAGTGAGCGAAACTAATGAAAACATTGTTGGGGTAAAACCTAAAGGGAAAGACCTAGCACCAAATCCAATTTGCCATCTGATCTAACTTCTGGAGGCAGTCAAAATGAGCCTTAGAATTCTTCCCTACCTTATTCCTGTGCTGAGATACAGGCTGCTCCAACCTGCTATAAAATGCTTGATTTCGAGAGTGAGCGAAACTAATGAAAACATTGTTGGGGTAAAACCTAAAGGGAAAGACCTAGCACCAAATCCAATTTGCCATCTGATCTAACTTCTGGAGGCAGTCAAAATGATCCTTAGAATTCTTCCCTACCTTATTCCTGTGCTGAGATACAGGCTGCTCCAACCTGCTGTAAAATGCTTGATTTCGAGAGTGAGCGAAACTAATGAAAACATTGTTGGGGTAAAACCTAAAGGGAAAGACCTAGCACCAAATCCAATTTGCCATCTGATCTAACTTCTGGAGGCAGTCAAAATGAGCATTTGAGTTCTTCCCTACCTTATTCCTGTGCTGAGATACAGGCTGCTCCAACCTGCTGTAAAATGCTTGATTTCGAGAGTGAGCGAAACTAATGAAAACATTGTTGGGGTAAAACCTAAAGGGAAAGACCTAGCACCAAATCCAATTTGCCATCTGATCTAACTTCTGGAGGCAGTCAAAATGATCCTTAGAATTCTTCCCTACCTTATTCCTGTGCTGAGATACAGGCTGCTCCAACCTGCTGTAAAATGCTTGATTTCGAGAGTGAGCGAAACTAATGAAAACATTGTTGGGGTAAAACCTAAAGGGAAAGACCTAGCACCAAATCCAATTTGCCATCTGATCTAACTTCTGGAGGCAGTCAAAATGAGCCTTAGAATTCTTCCCTACCTTATTCCTGTGCTGAGATACAGGCTGCTCCAACCTGCTGTAAAATGCTTGATTTCGAGAGTGAGCGAAACTAATGAAAACATTGTTGGGGTAAAACCTAAAGGGAAAGACCTAGCACCAAATCCAATTTGCCATCTGATCTAACTTCTGGAGGCAGTCAAAATGAGCCTTAGAATTCTTCCCTACCTTATTCCTGTGCTGAGATACAGGCTGCTCCAACCTGCTGTAAAATGCTTGATTTCGAGAGTGAGCGAAACTAATGAAAACATTGTTGGGGTAAAACCTAAAGGGAAAGACCTAGCACCAAATCCAATTTGCCATCTGATCTAACTTCTGGAGGCAGTCAAAATGAGCCTTAGAATTCTTCCCTACCTGATTCCTGTGCTGAGATACAGGCTGCTCCAACCTGCTGTAAAATGCTTGATTTCGAGAGTGAGCGAAACTAATGAAAACATTGTTGGGGTAAAACCTAAAGGGAAAGACCTAGCACCAAATCCAATTTGCCATCTGATCTAACTTCTGGAGGCAGTCAAAATGATCCTTAGAATTCTTCCCTACCTTATTCCTGTGCTGAGATACAGGCTGCTCCAACCTGCTGTAAAATGCTTGATTTCGAGAGTGAGCGAAACTAATGAAAACATTGTTGGGGTAAAACCTAAAGGGAAAGACCTAGCACCAAATCCAATTTGCCATCTGATCTAACTTCTGGAGGCAGTCAAAATGAGCCTTAGAATTCTTCCCTACCTTATTCCTGTGCTGAGATACAGGCTGCTCCAACCTGCTGTAAAATGCTTGATTTCGAGAGTGAGCGAAACTAATGAAAACATTGTTGGGGTAAAACCTAAAGGGAAAGACCTAGCACCAAATCCAATTTGCCATCTGATCTAACTTCTGGAGGCAGTCAAAATGATCCTTAGAATTCTTCCCTACCTTATTCCTGTGCTGAGATACAGGCTGCTCCAACCTGCTGTAAAATGCTTGATTTCGAGAGTGAGCGAAACTAATGAAAACATTGTTGGGGTAAAACCTAAAGGGAAAGACCTAGCACCAAATCCAATTTGCCATCTGATCTAACTTCTGGAGGCAGTCAAAATGAGCCTTAGAATTCTTCCCTACCTTATTCCTGTGCTGAGATACAGGCTGCTCCAACCTGCTGTAAAATGCTTGATTTCGAGAGTGAGCGAAACTAATGAAAACATTGTTGGGGTAAAACCTAAAGGGAAAGACCTAGCACCAAATCCAATTTGCCATCTGATCTAACTTCTGGAGGCAGTCAAAATGAGCCTTAGAATTCTTCCCTACCTTATTCCTGTGCTGAGATACAGGCTGCTCCAACCTGCTGTAAAATGCTTGATTTCGAGAGTGAGCGAAACTAATGAAAACATTGTTGGGGTAAAACCTAAAGGGAAAGACCTAGCACCAAATCCAATTTGCCATCTGATCTAACTTCTGGAGGCAGTCAAAATGAGCCTTAGAATTCTTCCCTACCTTATTCCTGTGCTGAGATACAGGCTGCTCCAACCTGCTGTAAAATGCTTGATTTCGAGAGTGAGCGAAACTAATGAAAACATTGTTGGGGTAAAACCTAAAGGGAAAGACCTAGCACCAAATCCAATTTGCCATCTGATCTAACTTCTGGAGGCAGTCAAAATGAGCCTTAGAATTCTTCCCTACCTTATTCCTGTGCTGAGATACAGGCTGCTCCAACCTGCTGTAAAATGCTTGATTTCGAGAGTGAGCGAAACTAATGAAAACATTGTTGGGGTAAAACCTAAAGGGAAAGACCTAGCACCAAATCCAATTTGCCATCTGATCTAACTTCTGGAGGCAGTCAAAATGAGCCTTAGAATTCTTCCCTACCTTATTCCTGTGCTGAGATACAGGCTGCTCCAACCTGCTGTAAAATGCTTGATTTCGAGAGTGAGCGAAACTAATGAAAACATTGTTGGGGTAAAACCTAAAGGGAAAGACCTAGCACCAAATCCAATTTGCCATCTGATCTAACTTCTGGAGGCAGTCAAAATGAGCCTTAGAATTCTTCCCTACCTTATTCCTGTGCTGAGATACAGGCTGCTCCAACCTGCTGTAAAATGCTTGATTTCGAGAGTGAGCGAAACTAATGAAAACATTGTTGGGGTAAAACCTAAAGGGAAAGACCTAGCACCAAATCCAATTTGCCATCTGATCTAACTTCTGGAGGCAGTCAAAATGAGCCTTAGAATTCTTCCCTACCTTATTCCTGTGCTGAGATACAGGCTGCTCCAACCTGCTATAAAATGCTTGATTTCGAGAGTGAGCGAAACTAATGAAAACATTGTTGGGGTAAAACCTAAAGGGAAAGACCTAGCACCAAATCCAATTTGCCATCTGATCTAACTTCTGGAGGCAGTCAAAATGATCCTTAGAATTCTTCCCTACCTTATTCCTGTGCTGAGATACAGGCTGCTCCAACCTGCTGTAAAATGCTTGATTTCGAGAGTGAGCGAAACTAATGAAAACATTGTTGGGGTAAAACCTAAAGGGAAAGACCTAGCACCAAATCCAATTTGCCATCTGATCTAACTTCTGGAGGCAGTCAAAATGAGCATTTGAGTTCTTCCCTACCTTATTCCTGTGCTGAGATACAGGCTGCTCCAACCTGCTGTAAAATGCTTGATTTCGAGAGTGAGCGAAACTAATGAAAACATTGTTGGGGTAAAACCTAAAGGGAAAGACCTAGCACCAAATCCAATTTGCCATCTGATCTAACTTCTGGAGGCAGTCAAAATGATCCTTAGAATTCTTCCCTACCTTATTCCTGTGCTGAGATACAGGCTGCTCCAACCTGCTGTAAAATGCTTGATTTCGAGAGTGAGCGAAACTAATGAAAACATTGTTGGGGTAAAACCTAAAGGGAAAGACCTAGCACCAAATCCAATTTGCCATCTGATCTAACTTCTGGAGGCAGTCAAAATGAGCCTTAGAATTCTTCCCTACCTTATTCCTGTGCTGAGATACAGGCTGCTCCAACCTGCTGTAAAATGCTTGATTTCGAGAGTGAGCGAAACTAATGAAAACATTGTTGGGGTAAAACCTAAAGGGAAAGACCTAGCACCAAATCCAATTTGCCATCTGATCTAACTTCTGGAGGCAGTCAAAATGAGCCTTAGAATTCTTCCCTACCTTATTCCTGTGCTGAGATACAGGCTGCTCCAACCTGCTGTAAAATGCTTGATTTCGAGAGTGAGCGAAACTAATGAAAACATTGTTGGGGTAAAACCTAAAGGGAAAGACCTAGCACCAAATCCAATTTGCCATCTGATCTAACTTCTGGAGGCAGTCAAAATGAGCCTTAGAATTCTTCCCTACCTGATTCCTGTGCTGAGATACAGGCTGCTCCAACCTGCTGTAAAATGCTTGATTTCGAGAGTGAGCGAAACTAATGAAAACATTGTTGGGGTAAAACCTAAAGGGAAAGACCTAGCACCAAATCCAATTTGCCATCTGATCTAACTTCTGGAGGCAGTCAAAATGATCCTTAGAATTCTTCCCTACCTTATTCCTGTGCTGAGATACAGGCTGCTCCAACCTGCTGTAAAATGCTTGATTTCGAGAGTGAGCGAAACTAATGAAAACATTGTTGGGGTAAAACCTAAAGGGAAAGACCTAGCACCAAATCCAATTTGCCATCTGATCTAACTTCTGGAGGCAGTCAAAATGAGCCTTAGAATTCTTCCCTACCTTATTCCTGTGCTGAGATACAGGCTGCTCCAACCTGCTGTAAAATGCTTGATTTCGAGAGTGAGCGAAACTAATGAAAACATTGTTGGGGTAAAACCTAAAGGGAAAGACCTAGCACCAAATCCAATTTGCCATCTGATCTAACTTCTGGAGGCAGTCAAAATGATCCTTAGAATTCTTCCCTACCTTATTCCTGTGCTGAGATACAGGCTGCTCCAACCTGCTGTAAAATGCTTGATTTCGAGAGTGAGCGAAACTAATGAAAACATTGTTGGGGTAAAACCTAAAGGGAAAGACCTAGCACCAAATCCAATTTGCCATCTGATCTAACTTCTGGAGGCAGTCAAAATGAGCCTTAGAATTCTTCCCTACCTTATTCCTGTGCTGAGATACAGGCTGCTCCAACCTGCTGTAAAATGCTTGATTTCGAGAGTGAGCGAAACTAATGAAAACATTGTTGGGGTAAAA
The DNA here is from genome assembly GCF_026170545.1 of Melanerpes formicivorus. NCBI lineage: Eukaryota > Metazoa > Chordata > Aves > Piciformes > Picidae > Melanerpes > Melanerpes formicivorus. The sequence goes on from NW_027143228.1 coordinate 24,511, forward strand.
CCTAAAGGGAAAGACCTAGCACCAAATCCAATTTGCCATCTGATCTAACTTCTGGAGGCAGTCAAAATGAGCCTTAGAATTCTTCCCTACCTTATTCCTGTGCTGAGATACAGGCTGCTCCAACCTGCTGTAAAATGCTTGATTTCGAGAGTGAGCGAAACTAATGAAAACATTGTTGGGGTAAAACCTAAAGGGAAAGACCTAGCACCAAATCCAATTTGCCATCTGATCTAACTTCTGGAGGCAGTCAAAATGATCCTTAGAATTCTTCCCTACCTTATTCCTGTGCTGAGATACAGGCTGCTCCAACCTGCTGTAAAATGCTTGATTTCGAGAGTGAGCGAAACTAATGAAAACATTGTTGGGGTAAAACCTAAAGGGAAAGACCTAGCACCAAATCCAATTTGCCATCTGATCTAACTTCTGGAGGCAGTCAAAATGAGCCTTAGAATTCTTCCCTACCTTATTCCTGTGCTGAGATACAGGCTGCTCCAACCTGCTGTAAAATGCTTGATTTCGAGAGTGAGCGAAACTAATGAAAACATTGTTGGGGTAAAACCTAAAGGGAAAGACCTAGCACCAAATCCAATTTGCCATCTGATCTAACTTCTGGAGGCAGTCAAAATGAGCCTTAGAATTCTTCCCTACCTTATTCCTGTGCTGAGATACAGGCTGCTCCAACCTGCTATAAAATGCTTGATTTCGAGAGTGAGCGAAACTAATGAAAACATTGTTGGGGTAAAACCTAAAGGGAAAGACCTAGCACCAAATCCAATTTGCCATCTGATCTAACTTCTGGAGGCAGTCAAAATGATCCTTAGAATTCTTCCCTACCTTATTCCTGTGCTGAGATACAGGCTGCTCCAACCTGCTGTAAAATGCTTGATTTCGAGAGTGAGCGAAACTAATGAAAACATTGTTGGGGTAAAACCTAAAGGGAAAGACCTAGCACCAAATCCAATTTGCCATCTGATCTAACTTCTGGAGGCAGTCAAAATGAGCATTTGAGTTCTTCCCTACCTTATTCCTGTGCTGAGATACAGGCTGCTCCAACCTGCTGTAAAATGCTTGATTTCGAGAGTGAGCGAAACTAATGAAAACATTGTTGGGGTAAAACCTAAAGGGAAAGACCTAGCACCAAATCCAATTTGCCATCTGATCTAACTTCTGGAGGCAGTCAAAATGATCCTTAGAATTCTTCCCTACCTTATTCCTGTGCTGAGATACAGGCTGCTCCAACCTGCTGTAAAATGCTTGATTTCGAGAGTGAGCGAAACTAATGAAAACATTGTTGGGGTAAAACCTAAAGGGAAAGACCTAGCACCAAATCCAATTTGCCATCTGATCTAACTTCTGGAGGCAGTCAAAATGAGCCTTAGAATTCTTCCCTACCTTATTCCTGTGCTGAGATACAGGCTGCTCCAACCTGCTGTAAAATGCTTGATTTCGAGAGTGAGCGAAACTAATGAAAACATTGTTGGGGTAAAACCTAAAGGGAAAGACCTAGCACCAAATCCAATTTGCCATCTGATCTAACTTCTGGAGGCAGTCAAAATGAGCCTTAGAATTCTTCCCTACCTTATTCCTGTGCTGAGATACAGGCTGCTCCAACCTGCTGTAAAATGCTTGATTTCGAGAGTGAGCGAAACTAATGAAAACATTGTTGGGGTAAAACCTAAAGGGAAAGACCTAGCACCAAATCCAATTTGCCATCTGATCTAACTTCTGGAGGCAGTCAAAATGAGCCTTAGAATTCTTCCCTACCTGATTCCTGTGCTGAGATACAGGCTGCTCCAACCTGCTGTAAAATGCTTGATTTCGAGAGTGAGCGAAACTAATGAAAACATTGTTGGGGTAAAACCTAAAGGGAAAGACCTAGCACCAAATCCAATTTGCCATCTGATCTAACTTCTGGAGGCAGTCAAAATGAGCCTTAGAATTCTTCCCTACCTTATTCCTGTGCTGAGATACAGGCTGCTCCAACCTGCTGCAAAATGCTTGATTTCGAGAGTGAGCGAAACTAATGAAAACATTGTTGGGGTAAAACCTAAAGGGAAAGACCTAGCACCAAATCCAATTTGCCATCTGATCTAACTTCTGGAGGCAGTCAAAATGAGCCTTAGAATTCTTCCCTACCTTATTCCTGTGCTGAGATACAGGCTGCTCCAACCTGCTGTAAAATGCTTGATTTCGAGAGTGAGCGAAACTAATGAAAACATTGTTGGGGTAAAACCTAAAGGGAAAGACCTAGCACCAAATCCAATTTGCCATCTGATCTAACTTCTGGAGGCAGTCAAAATGATCCTTAGAATTCTTCCCTACCTTATTCCTGTGCTGAGATACAGGCTGCTCCAACCTGCTGTAAAATGCTTGATTTCGAGAGTGAGCGAAACTAATGAAAACATTGTTGGGGTAAAACCTAAAGGGAAAGACCTAGCACCAAATCCAATTTGCCATCTGATCTAACTTCTGGAGGCAGTCAAAATGATCCTTAGAATTCTTCCCTACCTTATTCCTGTGCTGAGATACAGGCTGCTCCAACCTGCTGTAAAATGCTTGATTTCGAGAGTGAGCGAAACTAATGAAAACATTGTTGGGGTAAAACCTAAAGGGAAAGACCTAGCACCAAATCCAATTTGCCATCTGATCTAACTTCTGGAGGCAGTCAAAATGATCCTTAGAATTCTTCCCTACCTTATTCCTGTGCTGAGATACAGGCTGCTCCAACCTGCTGTAAAATGCTTGATTTCGAGAGTGAGCGAAACTAATGAAAACATTGTTGGGGTAAAACCTAAAGGGAAAGACCTAGCACCAAATCCAATTTGCCATCTGATCTAACTTCTGGAGGCAGTCAAAATGAGCCTTAGAATTCTTCCCTACCTTATTCCTGTGCTGAGATACAGGCTGCTCCAACCTGCTGTAAAATGCTTGATTTCGAGAGTGAGCGAAACTAATGAAAACATTGTTGGGGTAAAACCTAAAGGGAAAGACCTAGCACCAAATCCAATTTGCCATCTGATCTAACTTCTGGAGGCAGTCAAAATGAGCCTTAGAATTCTTCCCTACCTTATTCCTGTGCTGAGATACAGGCTGCTCCAACCTGCTGTAAAATGCTTGATTTCGAGAGTGAGCGAAACTAATGAAAACATTGTTGGGGTAAAACCTAAAGGGAAAGACCTAGCACCAAATCCAATTTGCCATCTGATCTAACTTCTGGAGGCAGTCAAAATGATCCTTAGAATTCTTCCCTACCTTATTCCTGTGCTGAGATACAGGCTGCTCCAACCTGCTGTAAAATGCTTGATTTCGAGAGTGAGCGAAACTAATGAAAACATTGTTGGGGTAAAACCTAAAGGGAAAGACCTAGCACCAAATCCAATTTGCCATCTGATCTAACTTCTGGAGGCAGTCAAAATGAGCCTTAGAATTCTTCCCTACCTTATTCCTGTGCTGAGATACAGGCTGCTCCAACCTGCTGTAAAATGCTTGATTTCGAGAGTGAGCGAAACTAATGAAAACATTGTTGGGGTAAAACCTAAAGGGAAAGACCTAGCACCAAATCCAATTTGCCATCTGATCTAACTTCTGGAGGCAGTCAAAATGAGCCTTAGAATTCTTCCCTACCTTATTCCTGTGCTGAGATACAGGCTGCTCCAACCTGCTGTAAAATGCTTGATTTCGAGAGTGAGCGAAACTAATGAAAACATTGTTGGGGTAAAACCTAAAGGGAAAGACCTAGCACCAAATCCAATTTGCCATCTGATCTAACTTCTGGAGGCAGTCAAAATGAGCCTTAGAATTCTTCCCTACCTGATTCCTGTGCTGAGATACAGGCTGCTCCAACCTGCTGTAAAATGCTTGATTTCGAGAGTGAGCGAAACTAATGAAAACATTGTTGGGGTAAAACCTAAAGGGAAAGACCTAGCACCAAATCCAATTTGCCATCTGATCTAACTTCTGGAGGCAGTCAAAATGAGCCTTAGAATTCTTCCCTACCTTATTCCTGTGCTGAGATACAGGCTGCTCCAACCTGCTATAAAATGCTTGATTTCGAGAGTGAGCGAAACTAATGAAAACATTGTTGGGGTAAAACCTAAAGGGAAAGACCTAGCACCAAATCCAATTTGCCATCTGATCTAACTTCTGGAGGCAGTCAAAATGATCCTTAGAATTCTTCCCTACCTTATTCCTGTGCTGAGATACAGGCTGCTCCAACCTGCTGTAAAATGCTTGATTTCGAGAGTGAGCGAAACTAATGAAAACATTGTTGGGGTAAAACCTAAAGGGAAAGACCTAGCACCAAATCCAATTTGCCATCTGATCTAACTTCTGGAGGCAGTCAAAATGAGCATTTGAGTTCTTCCCTACCTTATTCCTGTGCTGAGATACAGGCTGCTCCAACCTGCTGTAAAATGCTTGATTTCGAGAGTGAGCGAAACTAATGAAAACATTGTTGGGGTAAAACCTAAAGGGAAAGACCTAGCACCAAATCCAATTTGCCATCTGATCTAACTTCTGGAGGCAGTCAAAATGATCCTTAGAATTCTTCCCTACCTTATTCCTGTGCTGAGATACAGGCTGCTCCAACCTGCTGTAAAATGCTTGATTTCGAGAGTGAGCGAAACTAATGAAAACATTGTTGGGGTAAAACCTAAAGGGAAAGACCTAGCACCAAATCCAATTTGCCATCTGATCTAACTTCTGGAGGCAGTCAAAATGAGCCTTAGAATTCTTCCCTACCTTATTCCTGTGCTGAGATACAGGCTGCTCCAACCTGCTGTAAAATGCTTGATTTCGAGAGTGAGCGAAACTAATGAAAACATTGTTGGGGTAAAACCTAAAGGGAAAGACCTAGCACCAAATCCAATTTGCCATCTGATCTAACTTCTGGAGGCAGTCAAAATGAGCCTTAGAATTCTTCCCTACCTTATTCCTGTGCTGAGATACAGGCTGCTCCAACCTGCTGTAAAATGCTTGATTTCGAGAGTGAGCGAAACTAATGAAAACATTGTTGGGGTAAAACCTAAAGGGAAAGACCTAGCACCAAATCCAATTTGCCATCTGATCTAACTTCTGGAGGCAGTCAAAATGAGCCTTAGAATTCTTCCCTACCTGATTCCTGTGCTGAGATACAGGCTGCTCCAACCTGCTGTAAAATGCTTGATTTCGAGAGTGAGCGAAACTAATGAAAACATTGTTGGGGTAAAACCTAAAGGGAAAGACCTAGCACCAAATCCAATTTGCCATCTGATCTAACTTCTGGAGGCAGTCAAAATGAGCCTTAGAATTCTTCCCTACCTTATTCCTGTGCTGAGATACAGGCTGCTCCAACCTGCTGCAAAATGCTTGATTTCGAGAGTGAGCGAAACTAATGAAAACATTGTTGGGGTAAAACCTAAAGGGAAAGACCTAGCACCAAATCCAATTTGCCATCTGATCTAACTTCTGGAGGCAGTCAAAATGAGCCTTAGAATTCTTCCCTACCTTATTCCTGTGCTGAGATACAGGCTGCTCCAACCTGCTGTAAAATGCTTGATTTCGAGAGTGAGCGAAACTAATGAAAACATTGTTGGGGTAAAACCTAAAGGGAAAGACCTAGCACCAAATCCAATTTGCCATCTGATCTAACTTCTGGAGGCAGTCAAAATGAGCCTTAGAATTCTTCCCTACCTTATTCCTGTGCTGAGATACAGGCTGCTCCAACCTGCTGTAAAATGCTTGATTTCGAGAGTGAGCGAAACTAATGAAAACATTGTTGGGGTAAAACCTAAAGGGAAAGACCTAGCACCAAATCCAATTTGCCATCTGATCTAACTTCTGGAGGCAGTCAAAATGATCCTTAGAATTCTTCCCTACCTTATTCCTGTGCTGAGATACAGGCTGCTCCAACCTGCTGTAAAATGCTTGATTTCGAGAGTGAGCGAAACTAATGAAAACATTGTTGGGGTAAAACCTAAAGGGAAAGACCTAGCACCAAATCCAATTTGCCATCTGATCTAACTTCTGGAGGCAGTCAAAATGATCCTTAGAATTCTTCCCTACCTTATTCCTGTGCTGAGATACAGGCTGCTCCAACCTGCTGTAAAATGCTTGATTTCGAGAGTGAGCGAAACTAATGAAAACATTGTTGGGGTAAAACCTAAAGGGAAAGACCTAGCACCAAATCCAATTTGCCATCTGATCTAACTTCTGGAGGCAGTCAAAATGAGCCTTAGAATTCTTCCCTACCTTATTCCTGTGCTGAGATACAGGCTGCTCCAACCTGCTGTAAAATGCTTGATTTCGAGAGTGAGCGAAACTAATGAAAACATTGTTGGGGTAAAACCTAAAGGGAAAGACCTAGCACCAAATCCAATTTGCCATCTGATCTAACTTCTGGAGGCAGTCAAAATGAGCCTTAGAATTCTTCCCTACCTTATTCCTGTGCTGAGATACAGGCTGCTCCAACCTGCTGTAAAATGCTTGATTTCGAGAGTGAGCGAAACTAATGAAAACATTGTTGGGGTAAAACCTAAAGGGAAAGACCTAGCACCAAATCCAATTTGCCATCTGATCTAACTTCTGGAGGCAGTCAAAATGAGCCTTAGAATTCTTCCCTACCTTATTCCTGTGCTGAGATACAGGCTGCTCCAACCTGCTGTAAAATGCTTGATTTCGAGAGTGAGCGAAACTAATGAAAACATTGTTGGGGTAAAACCTAAAGGGAAAGACCTAGCACCAAATCCAATTTGCCATCTGATCTAACTTCTGGAGGCAGTCAAAATGAGCCTTAGAATTCTTCCCTACCTTATTCCTGTGCTGAGATACAGGCTGCTCCAACCTGCTGTAAAATGCTTGATTTCGAGAGTGAGCGAAACTAATGAAAACATTGTTGGGGTAAAACCTAAAGGGAAAGACCTAGCACCAAATCCAATTTGCCATCTGATCTAACTTCTGGAGGCAGTCAAAATGAGCCTTAGAATTCTTCCCTACCTTATTCCTGTGCTGAGATACAGGCTGCTCCAACCTGCTGTAAAATGCTTGATTTCGAGAGTGAGCGAAACTAATGAAAACATTGTTGGGGTAAAACCTAAAGGGAAAGACCTAGCACCAAATCCAATTTGCCATCTGATCTAACTTCTGGAGGCAGTCAAAATGAGCCTTAGAATTCTTCCCTACCTGATTCCTGTGCTGAGATACAGGCTGCTCCAACCTGCTGTAAAATGCTTGATTTCGAGAGTGAGCGAAACTAATGAAAACATTGTTGGGGTAAAACCTAAAGGGAAAGACCTAGCACCAAATCCAATTTGCCATCTGATCTAACTTCTGGAGGCAGTCAAAATGAGCCTTAGAATTCTTCCCTACCTTATTCCTGTGCTGAGATACAGGCTGCTCCAACCTGCTGCAAAATGCTTGATTTCGAGAGTGAGCGAAACTAATGAAAACATTGTTGGGGTAAAACCTAAAGGGAAAGACCTAGCACCAAATCCAATTTGCCATCTGATCTAACTTCTGGAGGCAGTCAAAATGAGCCTTAGAATTCTTCCCTACCTTATTCCTGTGCTGAGATACAGGCTGCTCCAACCTGCTGTAAAATGCTTGATTTCGAGAGTGAGCGAAACTAATGAAAACATTGTTGGGGTAAAACCTAAAGGGAAAGACCTAGCACCAAATCCAATTTGCCATCTGATCTAACTTCTGGAGGCAGTCAAAATGAGCCTTAGAATTCTTCCCTACCTTATTCCTGTGCTGAGATACAGGCTGCTCCAACCTGCTGTAAAATGCTTGATTTCGAGAGTGAGCGAAACTAATGAAAACATTGTTGGGGTAAAACCTAAAGGGAAAGACCTAGCACCAAATCCAATTTGCCATCTGATCTAACTTCTGGAGGCAGTCAAAATGAGCCTTAGAATTCTTCCCTACCTTATTCCTGTGCTGAGATACAGGCTGCTCCAACCTGCTGTAAAATGCTTGATTTCGAGAGTGAGCGAAACTAATGAAAACATTGTTGGGGTAAAACCTAAAGGGAAAGACCTAGCACCAAATCCAATTTGCCATCTGATCTAACTTCTGGAGGCAGTCAAAATGATCCTTAGAATTCTTCCCTACCTTATTCCTGTGCTGAGATACAGGCTGCTCCAACCTGCTGTAAAATGCTTGATTTCGAGAGTGAGCGAAACTAATGAAAACATTGTTGGGGTAAAACCTAAAGGGAAAGACCTAGCACCAAATCCAATTTGCCATCTGATCTAACTTCTGGAGGCAGTCAAAATGAGCCTTAGAATTCTTCCCTACCTTATTCCTGTGCTGAGATACAGGCTGCTCCAACCTGCTGTAAAATGCTTGATTTCGAGAGTGAGCGAAACTAATGAAAACATTGTTGGGGTAAAACCTAAAGGGAAAGACCTAGCACCAAATCCAATTTGCCATCTGATCTAACTTCTGGAGGCAGTCAAAATGATCCTTAGAATTCTTCCCTACCTTATTCCTGTGCTGAGATACAGGCTGCTCCAACCTGCTGTAAAATGCTTGATTTCGAGAGTGAGCGAAACTAATGAAAACATTGTTGGGGTAAAACCTAAAGGGAAAGACCTAGCACCAAATCCAATTTGCCATCTGATCTAACTTCTGCAGGCAGTCAAAATGATCCTTAGAATTCTTCCCTACCTTATTCCTGTGCTGAGATACAGGCTGCTCCAACCTGCTGTAAAATGCTTGATTTCGAGAGTGAGCGAAACTAATGAAAACATTGTTGGGGTAAAACCTAAAGGGAAAGACCTAGCACCAAATCCAATTTGCCATCTGATCTAACTTCTGGAGGCAGTCAAAATGAGCCTTAGAATTCTTCCCTACCTTATTCCTGTGCTGAGATACAGGCTGCTCCAACCTGCTGTAAAATGCTTGATTTCGAGAGTGAGCGAAACTAATGAAAACATTGTTGGGGTAAAACCTAAAGGGAAAGACCTAGCACCAAATCCAATTTGCCATCTGATCTAACTTCTGGAGGCAGTCAAAATGAGCCTTTGAATTCTTCCCTACCTTATTCCTGTGCTGAGATACAGGCTGCTCCAACCTGCTGTAAAATGCTTGATTTCGAGAGTGAGCGAAACTAATGAAAACATTGTTGGGGTAAAACCTAAAGGGAAAGACCTAGCACCAAATCCAATTTGCCATCTGATCTAACTTCTGGAGGCAGTCAAAATGAGCCTTAGAATTCTTCCCTACCTTATTCCTGTGCTGAGATACAGGCTGCTCCAACCTGCTGTAAAATGCTTGATTTCGAGAGTGAGCGAAACTAATGAAAACATTGTTGGGGTAAAACCTAAAGGGAAAGACCTAGCACCAAATCCAATTTGCCATCTGATCTAACTTCTGGAGGCAGTCAAAATGATCCTTAGAATTCTTCCCTACCTTATTCCTGTGCTGAGATACAGGCTGCTCCAACCTGCTGTAAAATGCTTGATTTCGAGAGTGAGCGAAACTAATGAAAACATTGTTGGGGTAAAACCTAAAGGGAAAGACCTAGCACCAAATCCAATTTGCCATCTGATCTAACTTCTGGAGGCAGTCAAAATGAGCCTTAGAATTCTTCCCTACCTTATTCCTGTGCTGAGATACAGGCTGCTCCAACCTGCTGTAAAATGCTTGATTTCGAGAGTGAGCGAAACTAATGAAAACATTGTTGGGGTAAAACCTAAAGGGAAAGACCTAGCACCAAATCCAATTTGCCATCTGATCTAACTTCTGGAGGCAGTCAAAATGATCCTTAGAATTCTTCCCTACCTTATTCCTGTGCTGAGATACAGGCTGCTCCAACCTGCTGTAAAATGCTTGATTTCGAGAGTGAGCGAAACTAATGAAAACATTGTTGGGGTAAAACCTAAAGGGAAAGACCTAGCACCAAATCCAATTTGCCATCTGATCTAACTTCTGGAGGCAGTCAAAATGAGCCTTAGAATTCTTCCCTACCTTATTCCTGTGCTGAGATACAGGCTGCTCCAACCTGCTGTAAAATGCTTGATTTCGAGAGTGAGCGAAACTAATGAAAACATTGTTGGGGTAAAACCTAAAGGGAAAGACCTAGCACCAAATCCAATTTGCCATCTGATCTAACTTCTGGAGGCAGTCAAAATGATCCTTAGAATTCTTCCCTACCTTATTCCTGTGCTGAGATACAGGCTGCTCCAACCTGCTGTAAAATGCTTGATTTCGAGAGTGAGCGAAACTAATGAAAACATTGTTGGGGTAAAACCTAAAGGGAAAGACCTAGCACCAAATCCAATTTGCCATCTGATCTAACTTCTGGAGGCAGTCAAAATGATCCTTAGAATTCTTCCCTACCTTATTCCTTTGCTGAGATACAGGCTGCTCCAACCTGCTGTAAAATGCTTGATTTCGAGAGTGAGCAAAACTAATGAAAACATTGTTGGGGTAAAACCTAAAGGGAAAGACCTAGCACCAAATCCAATTTGCCATCTGATCTAACTTCTGGAGGCAGTCAAAATGATCCTTAGAATTCTTCCCTACCTTATTCCTGTGCTGAGATACAGGCTGCTCCAACCTGCTGTAAAATGCTTGATTTCGAGAGTGAGCGAAACTAATGAAAACATTGTTGGGGTAAAACCTAAAGGGAAAGACCTAGCACCAAATCCAATTTGCCATCTGATCTAACTTCTGGAGGCAGTCAAAATGATCCTTAGAATTCTTCCCTACCTTATTCCTGTGCTGAGATACAGGCTGCTCCAACCTGCTGTAAAATGCTTGATTTCGAGAGTGAGCGAAACTAATGAAAACATTGTTGGGGTAAAACCTAAAGGGAAAGACCTAGCACCAAATCCAATTTGCCATCTGATCTAACTTCTGGAGGCAGTCAAAATGATCCTTAGAATTCTTCCCTACCTTATTCCTGTGCTGAGATACAGGCTGCTCCAACCTGCTGTAAAATGCTTGATTTCGAGAGTGAGCAAAACTAATGAAAACATTGTTGGGGTAAAACCTAAAGGGAAAGACCTAGCACCAAATCCAATTTGCCATCTGATCTAACTTCTGGAGGCAGTCAAAATGATCCTTAGAATTCTTCCCTACCTTATTCCTGTGCTGAGATACAGGCTGCTCCAACCTGCTGTAAAATGCTTGATTTCGAGAGTGAGCGAAACTAATGAAAACATAGTTGGGGTAAAACCTAAAGGGAAAGACCTAGCACCAAATCCAATTTGCCATCTGATCTAACTTCTGGAGGCAGTCAAAATGATCCTTAGAATTCTTCCCTACCTTATTCCTGTGCTGAGATATAGGCTGCTCCAACCTGCTGTAAAATGCTTGATTTCGAGAGTGAGCGAAACTAATGAAAACATTGTTGGGGTAAAACCTAAAGGGAAAGACCTAGCACCAAATCCAATTTGCCATCTGATCTAACTTCTGGAGGCAGTCAAAATGAGCCTTAGAATTCTTCCCTACCTTATTCCTGTGCTGAGATACAGGCTGCTCCAACCTGCTGTAAAATGCTTGATTTCGAGAGTGAGCAAAACTAATGAAAACATTGTTGGGGTAAAACCTAAAGGGAAAGACCTAGCACCAAATCCAATTTGCCATCTGATCTAACTTCTGGAGGCAGTCAAAATGATCCTTAGAATTCTTCCCTACCTTATTCCTGTGCTGAGATACAGGCTGCTCCAACCTGCTGTAAAATGCTTGATTTCGAGAGTGAGCGAAACTAATGAAAACATTGTTGGGGTAAAACCTAAAGGGAAAGACCTAGCACCAAATCCAATTTGCCATCTGATCTAACTTCTGGAGGCAGTCAAAATGAGCCTTAGAATTCTTCCCTACCTTATTCCTGTGCTGAGATACAGGCTGCTCCAACCTGCTGTAAAATGCTTGATTTCGAGAGTGAGCGAAACTAATGAAAACATTGTTGGGGTAAAACCTAAAGGGAAAGACCTAGCACCAAATCCAATTTGCCATCTGATCTAACTTCTGGAGGCAGTCAAAATGAGCATTTGAATTCTTCCCTACCTTATTCCTGTGCTGAGATACAGGCTGCTCCAACCTGCTGTAAAATGCTTGATTTCGAGAGTGAGCGAAACTAATGAAAACATTGTTGGGGTAAAACCTAAAGGGAAAGACCTAGCACCAAATCCAATTTGCCATCTGATCTAACTTCTGGAGGCAGTCAAAATGAGCCTTAGAATTCTTCCCTACCTTATTCCTGTGCTGAGATACAGGCTGCTCCAACCTGCTGTAAAATGCTTGATTTCGAGAGTGAGCGAAACTAATGAAAACATTGTTGGGGTAAAACCTAAAGGGAAAGACCTAGCACCAAATCCAATTTGCCATCTGATCTAACTTCTGGAGGCAGTCAAAATGAGCCTTAGAATTCTTCCCTACCTTATTCCTGTGCTGAGATACAGGCTGCTCCAACCTGCTGTAAAATGCTTGATTTCGAGAGTGAGCGAAACTAATGAAAACATTGTTGGGGTAAAACCTAAAGGGAAAGACCTAGCACCAAATCCAATTTGCCATCTGATCTAACTTCTGCAGGCAGTCAAAATGAGCCTTAGAATTCTTCCCTACCTTATTCCTGTGCTGAGATACAGGCTGCTCCAACCTGCTGTAAAATGCTTGATTTCGAGAGTGAGCGAAACTAATGAAAACATTGTTGGGGTAAAACCTAAAGGGAAAGACCTAGCACCAAATCCAATTTACCATCTGATCTAACTTCTGGAGGCAGTCAAAATGAGCCTTAGAATTCTTCCCTACCTTATTCCTGTGCTGAGATACAGGCTGCTCCAACCTGCTGTAAAATGCTTGATTTCGAGAGTGAGCGAAACTAATGAAAACATAGTTGGGGTAAAACCTAAAGGGAAAGACCTAGCACCAAATCCAATTTGCCATCTGATCTAACTTCTGGAGGCAGTCAAAATGAGCCTTAGAATTCTTCCCTACCTTATTCCTGTGCTGAGATACAGGCTGCTCCAACCTGCTGTAAAATGCTTGATTTCGAGAGTGAGCGAAACTTATGAAAACATTGTTGGGGTAAAACCTAAAGGGAAAGACCTAGCACCAAATCCAATTTGCCATCTGATCTAACTTCTGGAGGCAGTCAAAATGAGCCTTAGAATTCTTCCCTACCTTATTCCTGTGCTGAGATACAGGCTGCTCCAACCTGCTGTAAAATGCTTGATTTCGAGAGTGAGCGAAACTAATGAAAACATTGTTGGGGTAAAACCTAAAGGGAAAGACCTAGCACCAAATCCAATTTGCCATCTGATCTAACTTCTGGAGGCAGTCAAAATGAGCCTTAGAATTCTTCCCTACCTTATTCCTGTGCTGAGATACAGGCTGCTCCAACCTGCTGTAAAATGCTTGATTTCGAGAGTGAGCGAAACTAATGAAAACATTGTTGGGGTAAAACCTAAAGGGAAAGACCTAGCACCAAATCCAATTTGCCATCTGATCTAACTTCTGGAGGCAGTCAAAATGAGCCTTAGAATTCTTCCCTACCTTATTCCTGTGCTGAGATACAGGCTGCTCCAACCTGCTGTAAAATGCTTGATTTCGAGAGTGAGCGAAACTAATGAAAACATTGTTGGGGTAAAACCTAAAGGGAAAGACCTAGCACCAAATCCAATTTGCCATCTGATCTAACTTCTGGAGGCAGTCAAAATGAGCCTTAGAATTCTTCCCTACCTTATTCCTGTGCTGAGATACAGGCTGCTCCAACCTGCTGTAAAATGCTTGATTTCGAGAGTGAGCGAAACTAATGAAAACATTGTTGGGGTAAAACCTAAAGGGAAAGACCTAGCACCAAATCCAATTTGCCATCTGATCTAACTTCTGGAGGCAGTCAAAATGAGCCTTAGAATTCTTCCCTACCTTATTCCTGTGCTGAGATACAGGCTGCTCCAACCTGCTGTAAAATGCTAGATTTCGAGAGTGAGCGAAACTAATGAAAACATTGTTGGGGTAAAACCTAAAGGGAAAGACCTAGCACCAAATCCAATTTGCCATCTGATCTAACTTCTGGAGGCAGTCAAAATGAGCCTTAGAATTCTTCCCTACCTTATTCCTGTGCTGAGATACAGGCTGCTCCAACCTGCTGTAAAATGCTTGATTTCGAGAGTGAGCGAAACTAATGAAAACATTGTTGGGGTAAAACCTAAAAGGAAAGACCTAGCACCAAATCCAATTTGCCATCTGATCTAACTTCTGGAGGCAGTCAAAATGAGCCTTAGAATTCTTCCCTACCTTATTCCTGTGCTGAGATACAGGCTGCTCCAACCTGCTGTAAAATGCTTGATTTCGAGAGTGAGCGAAACTAATGAAAACATTGTTGGGGTAAAACCTAAAGGGAAAGACCTAGCACCAAATCCAATTTGCCATCTGATCTAACTTCTGGAGGCAGTCAAAATGATCCTTAGAATTCTTCCCTACCTTATTCCTGTGCTGAGATACAGGCTGCTCCAACCTGCTGTAAAATGCTTGATTTCGAGAGTGAGCGAAACTAATGAAAACATTGTTGGGGTAAAACCTAAAGGGAAAGACCTAGCACCAAATCCAATTTGCCATCTGATCTAACTTCTGGAGGCAGTCAAAATGATCCTTAGAATTCTTCCCTACCTTATTCCTGTGCTGAGATACAGGCTGCTCCAACCTGCTGTAAAATGCTTGATTTCGAGAGTGAGCGAAACTAATGAAAACATTGTTGGGGTAAAACCTAAAGGGAAAGACCTAGCACCAAATCCAATTTGCCATCTGATCTAACTTCTGGAGGCAGTCAAAATGAGCCTTAGAATTCTTCCCTACCTTATTCCTGTGCTGAGATACAGGCTGCTCCAACCTGCTGTAAAATGCTTGATTTCGAGAGTGAGCGAAACTAATGAAAACATTGTTGGGGTAAAACCTAAAGGGAAAGACCTAGCACCAAATCCAATTTGCCATCTGATCTAACTTCTGGAGGCAGTCAAAATGAGCCTTAGAATTCTTCCCTACCTTATTCCTGTGCTGAGATACAGGCTGCTCCAACCTGCTGTAAAATGCTTGATTTCGAGAGTGAGCGAAACTAATGAAAACATTGTTGGGGTAAAACCTAAAGGGAAAGACCTAGCACCAAATCCAATTTGCCATCTGATCTAACTTCTGGAGGCAGTCAAAATGATCCTTAGAATTCTTCCCTACCTTATTCCTGTGCTGAGATACAGGCTGCTCCAACCTGCTGTAAAATGCTTGATTTCGAGAGTGAGCGAAACTAATGAAAACATTGTTGGGGTAAAACCTAAAGGGAAAGACCTAGCACCAAATCCAATTTGCCATCTGATCTAACTTCTGGAGGCAGTCAAAATGAGCCTTAGAATTCTTCCCTACCTTATTCCTGTGCTGAGATACAGGCTGCTCCAACCTGCTGTAAAATGCTTGATTTCGAGAGTGAGCGAAACTAATGAAAACATTGTTGGGGTAAAACCTAAAGGGAAAGACCTAGCACCAAATCCAATTTGCCATCTGATCTAACTTCTGGAGGCAGTCAAAATGAGCCTTAGAATTCTTCCCTACCTTATTCCTGTGCTGAGATACAGGCTGCTCCAACCTGCTGTAAAATGCTTGATTTCGAGAGTGAGCGAAACTAATGAAAACATTGTTGGGGTAAAACCTAAAGGGAAAGACCTAGCACCAAATCCAATTTGCCATCTGATCTAACTTCTGGAGGCAGTCAAAATGAGCATTTGAATTCTTCCCTACCTTATTCCTGTGCTGAGATACAGGCTGCTCCAACCTGCTGTAAAATGCTTGATTTCGAGAGTGAGCGAAACTAATGAAAACATTGTTGGGGTAAAACCTAAAGGGAAAGACCTAGCACCAAATCCAATTTGCCATCTGATCTAACTTCTGGAGGCAGTCAAAATGATCCTTAGAATTCTTCCCTACCTTATTCCTGTGCTGAGATACAGGCTGCTCCAACCTGCTGTAAAATGCTTGATTTCGAGAGTGAGCGAAACTAATGAAAACATTGTTGGGGTAAAACCTAAAGGGAAAGACCTAGCACCAAATCCAATTTGCCATCTGATCTAACTTCTGGAGGCAGTCAAAATGAGCCTTAGAATTCTTCCCTACCTTATTCCTGTGCTGAGATACAGGCTGCTCCAACCTGCTGTAAAATGCTTGATTTCGAGAGTGAGCGAAACTAATGAAAACATTGTTGGGGTAAAACCTAAAGGGAAAGACCTAGCACCAAATCCAATTTGCCATCTGATCTAACTTCTGGAGGCAGTCAAAATGATCCTTAGAATTCTTCCCTACCTTATTCCTGTGCTGAGATACAGGCTGCTCCAACCTGCTGTAAAATGCTTGATTTCGAGAGTGAGCGAAACTAATGAAAACATTGTTGGGGTAAAACCTAAAGGGAAAGACCTAGCACCAAATCCAATTTGCCATCTGATCTAACTTCTGGAGGCAGTCAAAATGAGCCTTAGAATTCTTCCCTACCTTATTCCTGTGCTGAGATACAGGCTGCTCCAACCTGCTGTAAAATGCTTGATTTCGAGAGTGAGCGAAACTAATGAAAACATTGTTGGGGTAAAACCTAAAGGGAAAGACCTAGCACCAAATCCAATTTGCCATCTGATCTAACTTCTGGAGGCAGTCAAAATGATCCTTAGAATTCTTCCCTACCTTATTCCTGTGCTGAGATACAGGCTGCTCCAACCTGCTGTAAAATGCTTGATTTCGAGAGTGAGCGAAACTAATGAAAACATTGTTGGGGTAAAACCTAAAGGGAAAGACCTAGCACCAAATCCAATTTGCCATCTGATCTAACTTCTGGAGGCAGTCAAAATGATCCTTAGAATTCTTCCCTACCTTATTCCTGTGCTGAGATACAGGCTGCTCCAACCTGCTGTAAAATGCTTGATTTCGAGAGTGAGCGAAACTAATGAAAACATTGTTGGGGTAAAACCTAAAGGGAAAGACCTAGCACCAAATCCAATTTGCCATCTGATCTAACTTCTGGAGGCAGTCAAAATGAGCCTTAGAATTCTTCCCTACCTTATTCCTGTGCTGAGATACAGGCTGCTCCAACCTGCTGTAAAATGCTTGATTTCGAGAGTGAGCGAAACTAATGAAAACATTGTTGGGGTAAAACCTAAAGGGAAAGACCTAGCACCAAATCCAATTTGCCATCTGATCTAACTTCTGGAGGCAGTCAAAATGAGCCTTAGAATTCTTCCCTACCTTATTCCTGTGCTGAGATACAGGCTGCTCCAACCTGCTGTAAAATGCTTGATTTCGAGAGTGAGCGAAACTAATGAAAACATTGTTGGGGTAAAACCTAAAGGGAAAGACCTAGCACCAAATCCAATTTGCCATCTGATCTAACTTCTGGAGGCAGTCAAAATGAGCATTTGAATTCTTCCCTACCTTATTCCTGTGCTGAGATACAGGCTGCTCCAACCTGCTGTAAAATGCTTGATTTCGAGAGTGAGCGAAACTAATGAAAACATTGTTGGGGTAAAACCTAAAGGGAAAGACCTAGCACCAAATCCAATTTGCCATCTGATCTAACTTCTGGAGGCAGTCAAAATGATCCTTAGAATTCTTCCCTACCTTATTCCTGTGCTGAGATACAGGCTGCTCCAACCTGCTGTAAAATGCTTGATTTCGAGAGTGAGCGAAACTAATGAAAACATTGTTGGGGTAAAACCTAAAGGGAAAGACCTAGCACCAAATCCAATTTGCCATCTGATCTAACTTCTGGAGGCAGTCAAAATGAGCCTTAGAATTCTTCCCTACCTTATTCCTGTGCTGAGATACAGGCTGCTCCAACCTGCTGTAAAATGCTTGATTTCGAGAGTGAGCGAAACTAATGAAAACATTGTTGGGGTAAAACCTAAAGGGAAAGACCTAGCACCAAATCCAATTTGCCATCTGATCTAACTTCTGGAGGCAGTCAAAATGAGCCTTAGAATTCTTCCCTACCTTATTCCTGTGCTGAGATACAGGCTGCTCCAACCTGCTGTAAAATGCTTGATTTCGAGAGTGAGCGAAACTAATGAAAACATTGTTGGGGTAAAACCTAAAGGGAAAGACCTAGCACCAAATCCAATTTGCCATCTGATCTAACTTCTGGAGGCAGTCAAAATGAGCATTTGAATTCTTCCCTACCTTATTCCTGTGCTGAGATACAGGCTGCTCCAACCTGCTGTAAAATGCTTGATTTCGAGAGTGAGCGAAACTAATGAAAACATTGTTGGGGTAAAACCTAAAGGGAAAGACCTAGCACCAAATCCAATTTGCCATCTGATCTAACTTCTGGAGGCAGTCAAAATGATCCTTAGAATTCTTCCCTACCTTATTCCTGTGCTGAGATACAGGCTGCTCCAACCTGCTGTAAAATGCTTGATTTCGAGAGTGAGCGAAACTAATGAAAACATTGTTGGGGTAAAACCTAAAGGGAAAGACCTAGCACCAAATCCAATTTGCCATCTGATCTAACTTCTGGAGGCAGTCAAAATGAGCCTTAGAATTCTTCCCTACCTTATTCCTGTGCTGAGATACAGGCTGCTCCAACCTGCTGTAAAATGCTTGATTTCGAGAGTGAGCGAAACTAATGAAAACATTGTTGGGGTAAAACCTAAAGGGAAAGACCTAGCACCAAATCCAATTTGCCATCTGATCTAACTTCTGGAGGCAGTCAAAATGATCCTTAGAATTCTTCCCTACCTTATTCCTGTGCTGAGATACAGGCTGCTCCAACCTGCTGTAAAATGCTTGATTTCGAGAGTGAGCGAAACTAATGAAAACATTGTTGGGGTAAAACCTAAAGGGAAAGACCTAGCACCAAATCCAATTTGCCATCTGATCTAACTTCTGGAGGCAGTCAAAATGATCCTTAGAATTCTTCCCTACCTTATTCCTGTGCTGAGATACAGGCTGCTCCAACCTGCTGTAAAATGCTTGATTTCGAGAGTGAGCGAAACTAATGAAAACATTGTTGGGGTAAAACCTAAAGGGAAAGACCTAGCACCAAATCCAATTTGCCATCTGATCTAACTTCTGGAGGCAGTCAAAATGAGCATTTGAATTCTTCCCTACCTTATTCCTGTGCTGAGATACAGGCTGCTCCAACCTGCTGTAAAATGCTTGATTTCGAGAGTGAGCGAAACTAATGAAAACATTGTTGGGGTAAAACCTAAAGGGAAAGACCTAGCACCAAATCCAATTTGCCATCTGATCTAACTTCTGGAGGCAGTCAAAATGATCCTTAGAATTCTTCCCTACCTTATTCCTGTGCTGAGATACAGGCTGCTCCAACCTGCTGTAAAATGCTTGATTTCGAGAGTGAGCGAAACTAATGAAAACATTGTTGGGGTAAAACCTAAAGGGAAAGACCTAGCACCAAATCCAATTTGCCATCTGATCTAACTTCTGGAGGCAGTCAAAATGAGCCTTAGAATTCTTCCCTACCTTATTCCTGTGCTGAGATACAGGCTGCTCCAACCTGCTGTAAAATGCTTGATTTCGAGAGTGAGCGAAACTAATGAAAACATTGTTGGGGTAAAACCTAAAGGGAAAGACCTAGCACCAAATCCAATTTGCCATCTGATCTAACTTCTGGAGGCAGTCAAAATGAGCCTTAGAATTCTTCCCTACCTTATTCCTGTGCTGAGATACAGGCTGCTCCAACCTGCTGTAAAATGCTTGATTTCGAGAGTGAGCAAAACTAATGAAAACATTGTTGGGGTAAAACCTAAAGGGAAAGACCTAGCACCAAATCCAATTTGCCATCTGATCTAACTTCTGGAGGCAGTCAAAATGAGCCTTAGAATTCTTCCCTACCTTATTCCTGTGCTGAGATACAGGCTGCTCCAACCTGCTGTAAAATGCTTGATTTCGAGAGTGAGCGAAACTAATGAAAACATTGTTGGGGTAAAACCTAAAGGGAAAGACCTAGCACCAAATCCAATTTGCCATCTGATCTAACTTCTGGAGGCAGTCAAAATGAGCCTTAGAATTCTTCCCTACCTTATTCCTGTGCTGAGATACAGGCTGCTCCAACCTGCTGTAAAATGCTTGATTTCGAGAGTGAGCGAAACTAATGAAAACATTGTTGGGGTAAAACCTAAAGGGAAAGACCTAGCACCAAATCCAATTTGCCATCTGATCTAACTTCTGGAGGCAGTCAAAATGAGCCTTAGAATTCTTCCCTACCTTATTCCTGTGCTGAGATACAGGCTGCTCCAACCTGCTGTAAAATGCTTGATTTCGAGAGTGAGCGAAACTAATGAAAACATTGTTGGGGTAAAACCTAAAGGGAAAGACCTAGCACCAAATCCAATTTGCCATCTGATCTAACTTCTGGAGGCAGTCAAAATGAGCCTTTGAATTCTTCCCTACCTTATTCCTGTGCTGAGATACAGGCTGCTCCAACCTGCTGTAAAATGCTTGATTTCGAGAGTGAGCGAAACTAATGAAAACATTGTTGGGGTAAAACCTAAAGGGAAAGACCTAGCACCAAATCCAATTTGCCATCTGATCTAACTTCTGGAGGCAGTCAAAATGATCCTTAGAATTCTTCCCTACCTTATTCCTGTGCTGAGATACAGGCTGCTCCAACCTGCTGTAAAATGCTTGATTTCGAGAGTGAGCGAAACTAATGAAAACATTGTTGGGGTAAAACCTAAAGGGAAAGACCTAGCACCAAATCCAATTTGCCATCTGATCTAACTTCTGGAGGCAGTCAAAATGAGCCTTAGAATTCTTCCCTACCTTATTCCTGTGCTGAGATACAGGCTGCTCCAACCTGCTGTAAAATGCTTGATTTCGAGAGTGAGCGAAACTAATGAAAACATTGTTGGGGTAAAACCTAAAGGGAAAGACCTAGCACCAAATCCAATTTGCCATCTGATCTAACTTCTGGAGGCAGTCAAAATGAGCCTTAGAATTCTTCCCTACCTTATTCCTGTGCTGAGATACAGGCTGCTCCAACCTGCTGTAAAATGCTTGATTTCGAGAGTGAGCAAAACTAATGAAAACATTGTTGGGGTAAAACCTAAAGGGAAAGACCTAGCACCAAATCCAATTTGCCATCTGATCTAACTTCTGGAGGCAGTCAAAATGAGCCTTAGAATTCTTCCCTACCTTATTCCTGTGCTGAGATACAGGCTGCTCCAACCTGCTGTAAAATGCTTGATTTCGAGAGTGAGCGAAACTAATGAAAACATTGTTGGGGTAAAACCTAAAGGGAAAGACCTAGCACCAAATCCAATTTGCCATCTGATCTAACTTCTGGAGGCAGTCAAAATGATCCTTAGAATTCTTCCCTACCTTATTCCTGTGCTGAGATACAGGCTGCTCCAACCTGCTGTAAAATGCTTGATTTCGAGAGTGAGCGAAACTAATGAAAACATTGTTGGGGTAAAACCTAAAGGGAAAGACCTAGCACCAAATCCAATTTGCCATCTGATCTAACTTCTGGAGGCAGTCAAAATGAGCCTTAGAATTCTTCCCTACCTTATTCCTGTGCTGAGATACAGGCTGCTCCAACCTGCTGTAAAATGCTTGATTTCGAGAGTGAGCGAAACTAATGAAAACATTGTTGGGGGTAAAACCTAAAGGGAAAGACCTAGCACCAAATCCAATTTGCCATCTGATCTAACTTCTGGAGGCAGTCAAAATGAGCCTTAGAATTCTTCCCTACCTTATTCCTGTGCTGAGATACAGGCTGCTCCAACCTGCTGTAAAATGCTTGATTTCGAGAGTGAGCGAAACTAATGAAAACATTGTTGGGGTAAAACCTAAAGGGAAAGACCTAGCACCAAATCCAATTTGCCATCTGATCTAACTTCTGGAGGCAGTCAAAATGAGCCTTAGAATTCTTCCCTACCTTATTCCTGTGCTGAGATACAGGCTGCTCCAACCCGCTGTAAAATGCTTGATTTCGAGAGTGAGCGAAACTAATGAAAACATTGTTGGGGTAAAACCTAAAGGGAAAGACCTAGCACCAAATCCAATTTGCCATCTGATCTAACTTCTGGAGGCAGTCAAAATGAGCCTTAGAATTCTTCCCTACCTTATTCCTGTGCTGAGATACAGGCTGCTCCAACCTGCTGTAAAATGCTTGATTTCGAGAGTGAGCGAAACTAATGAAAACATTGTTGGGGTAAAACCTAAAGGGAAAGACCTAGCACCAAATCCAATTTGCCATCTGATCTAACTTCTGGAGGCAGTCAAAATGATCCTTAGAATTCTTCCCTACCTTATTCCTGTGCTGAGATACAGGCTGCTCCAACCTGCTGTAAAATGCTTGATTTCGAGAGTGAGCGAAACTAATGAAAACATTGTTGGGGTAAAACCTAAAGGGAAAGACCTAGCACCAAATCCAATTTGCCATCTGATCTAACTTCTGGAGGCAGTCAAAATGAGCCTTAGAATTCTTCCCTACCTTATTCCTGTGCTGAGATACAGGCTGCTCCAACCTGCTGTAAAATGCTTGATTTCGAGAGTGAGCGAAACTAATGAAAACATTGTTGGGGTAAAACCTAAAGGGAAAGACCTAGCACCAAATCCAATTTGCCATCTGATCTAACTTCTGGAGGCAGTCAAAATGAGCCTTAGAATTCTTCCCTACCTTATTCCTGTGCTGAGATACAGGCTGCTCCAACCTGCTGTAAAATGCTTGATTTCGAGAGTGAGCGAAACTAATGAAAACATTGTTGGGGTAAAACCTAAAGGGAAAGACCTAGCACCAAATCCAATTTGCCATCTGATCTAACTTCTGGAGGCAGTCAAAATGAGCCTTAGAATTCTTCCCTACCTTATTCCTGTGCTGAGATACAGGCTGCTCCAACCTGCTGTAAAATGCTTGATTTCGAGAGTGAGCGAAACTAATGAAAACATTGTTGGGGTAAAACCTAAAGGGAAAGACCTAGCACCAAATCCAATTTGCCATCTGATCTAACTTCTGGAGGCAGTCAAAATGAGCCTTAGAATTCTTCCCTACCTTATTCCTGTGCTGAGATACAGGCTGCTCCAACCTGCTGTAAAATGCTTGATTTCGAGAGTGAGCGAAACTAATGAAAACATTGTTGGGGTAAAACCTAAAGGGAAAGACCTAGCACCAAATCCAATTTGCCATCTGATCTAACTTCTGGAGGCAGTCAAAATGAGCCTTAGAATTCTTCCCTACCTTATTCCTGTGCTGAGATACAGGCTGCTCCAACCCGCTGTAAAATGCTTGATTTCGAGAGTGAGCGAAACTAATGAAAACATTGTTGGGGTAAAACCTAAAGGGAAAGACCTAGCACCAAATCCAATTTGCCATCTGATCTAACTTCTGGAGGCAGTCAAAATGATCCTTAGAATTCTTCCCTACCTTATTCCTGTGCTGAGATACAGGCTGCTCCAACCTGCTGTAAAATGCTTGATTTCGAGAGTGAGCGAAACTAATGAAAACATTGTTGGGGTAAAACCTAAAGGGAAAGACCTAGCACCAAATCCAATTTGCCATCTGATCTAACTTCTGGAGGCAGTCAAAATGAGCCTTAGAATTCTTCCCTACCTTATTCCTGTGCTGAGATACAGGCTGCTCCAACCTGCTGTAAAATGCTTGATTTCGAGAGTGAGCGAAACTAATGAAAACATTGTTGGGGTAAAACCTAAAGGGAAAGACCTAGCACCAAATCCAATTTGCCATCTGATCTAACTTCTGGAGGCAGTCAAAATGAGCCTTAGAATTCTTCCCTACCTTATTCCTGTGCTGAGATACAGGCTGCTCCAACCTGCTGTAAAATGCTTGATTTCGAGAGTGAGCGAAACTAATGAAAACATTGTTGGGGGTAAAACCTAAAGGGAAAGACCTAGCACCAAATCCAATTTGCCATCTGATCTAACTTCTGGAGGCAGTCAAAATGAGCCTTAGAATTCTTCCCTACCTTATTCCTGTGCTGAGATACAGGCTGCTCCAACCTGCTGTAAAATGCTTGATTTCGAGAGTGAGCGAAACTAATGAAAACATTGTTGGGGTAAAACCTAAAGGGGAAAGACCTAGCACCAAATCCAATTTGCCATCTGATCTAACTTCTGGAGGCAGTCAAAATGAGCCTTAGAATTCTTCCCTACCTTATTCCTGTGCTGAGATACAGGCTGCTCCAACCTGCTGTAAAATGCTTGATTTCGAGAGTGAGCGAAACTAATGAAAACATTGTTGGGGTAAAACCTAAAGGGAAAGACCTAGCACCAAATCCAATTTGCCATCTGATCTAACTTCTGGAGGCAGTCAAAATGATCCTTAGAATTCTTCCCTACCTTATTCCTGTGCTGAGATACAGGCTGCTCCAACCTGCTGTAAAATGCTTGATTTCGAGAGTGAGCGAAACTAATGAAAACATTGTTGGGGTAAAACCTAAAGGGAAAGACCTAGCACCAAATCCAATTTGCCATCTGATCTAACTTCTGGAGGCAGTCAAAATGATCCTTAGAATTCTTCCCTACCTTATTCCTGTGCTGAGATACAGGCTGCTCCAACCTGCTGTAAAATGCTTGATTTCGAGAGTGAGCGAAACTAATGAAAACATTGTTGGGGTAAAACCTAAAGGGAAAGACCTAGCACCAAATCCAATTTGCCATCTGATCTAACTTCTGGAGGCAGTCAAAATGATCCTTAGAATTCTTCCCTACCTTATTCCTGTGCTGAGATACAGGCTGCTCCAACCTGCTGTAAAATGCTTGATTTCGAGATGTGAGCGAAACTAATGAAAACATTGTTGGGGTAAAACCTAAAGGGAAAGACCTAGCACCAAATCCAATTTGCCATCTGATCTAACTTCTGGAGGCAGTCAAAATGATCCTTAGAATTCTTCCCTACCTTATTCCTGTGCTGAGATACAGGCTGCTCCAACCTGCTGTAAAATGCTTGATTTCGAGAGTGAGCGAAACTAATGAAAACATTGTTGGGGTAAAACCTAAAGGGAAAGACCTAGCACCAAATCCAATTTGCCATCTGATCTAACTTCTGGAGGCAGTCAAAATGATCCTTAGAATTCTTCCCTACCTTATTCCTGTGCTGAGATACAGGCTGCTCCAACCTGCTGTAAAATGCTTGATTTCGAGAGTGAGCGAAACTAATGAAAACATTGTTGGGGGTAAAACCTAAAGGGAAAGACCTAGCACCAAATCCAATTTGCCATCTGATCTAACTTCTGGAGGCAGTCAAAATGATCCTTAGAATTCTTCCCTACCTTATTCCTGTGCTGAGATACAGGCTGCTCCAACCTGCTGTAAAATGCTTGATTTCGAGAGTGAGCGAAACTAATGAAAACATTGTTGGGGTAAAACCTAAAGGGAAAGACCTAGCACCAAATCCAATTTGCCATCTGATCTAACTTCTGGAGGCAGTCAAAATGATCCTTAGAATTCTTCCCTACCTTATTCCTGTGCTGAGATACAGGCTGCTCCAACCTGCTGTAAAATGCTTGATTTCGAGAGTGAGCGAAACTAATGAAAACATTGTTGGGGTAAAACCTAAAGGGAAAGACCTAGCACCAAATCCAATTTGCCATCTGATCTAACTTCTGGAGGCAGTCAAAATGATCCTTAGAATTCTTCCCTACCTTATTCCTGTGCTGAGATACAGGCTGCTCCAACCTGCTGTAAAATGCTTGATTTCGAGAGTGAGCGAAACTAATGAAAACATTGTTGGGGTAAAACCTAAAGGGAAAGACCTAGCACCAAATCCAATTTGCCATCTGATCTAACTTCTGGAGGCAGTCAAAATGAGCCTTAGAATTCTTCCCTACCTTATTCCTGTGCTGAGATACAGGCTGCTCCAACCTGCTGTAAAATGCTTGATTTCGAGAGTGAGCGAAACTAATGAAAACATTGTTGGGGTAAAACCTAAAGGGAAAGACCTAGCACCAAATCCAATTTGCCATCTGATCTAACTTCTGGAGGCAGTCAAAATGATCCTTAGAATTCTTCCCTACCTTATTCCTGTGCTGAGATACAGGCTGCTCCAACCTGCTGTAAAATGCTTGATTTCGAGAGTGAGCGAAACTAATGAAAACATTGTTGGGGTAAAACCTAAAGGGAAAGACCTAGCACCAAATCCAATTTGCCATCTGATCTAACTTCTGGAGGCAGTCAAAATGAGCCTTAGAATTCTTCCCTACCTTATTCCTGTGCTGAGATACAGGCTGCTCCAACCTGCTGTAAAATGCTTGATTTCGAGAGTGAGCGAAACTAATGAAAACATTGTTGGGGTAAAACCTAAAGGGAAAGACCTAGCACCAAATCCAATTTGCCATCTGATCTAACTTCTGCAGGCAGTCAAAATGATCCTTAGAATTCTTCCCTACCTTATTCCTGTGCTGAGATACAGGCTGCTCCAACCTGCTGTAAAATGCTTGATTTCGAGAGTGAGCGAAACTAATGAAAACATTGTTGGGGTAAAACCTAAAGGGAAAGACCTAGCACCAAATCCAATTTGCCATCTGATCTAACTTCTGGAGGCAGTCAAAATGATCCTTAGAATTCTTCCCTACCTTATTCCTGTGCTGAGATACAGGCTGCTCCAACCTGCTGTAAAATGCTTGATTTCGAGAGTGAGCGAAACTAATGAAAACATTGTTGGGGTAAAACCTAAAGGGAAAGACCTAGCACCAAATCCAATTTGCCATCTGATCTAACTTCTGGAGGCAGTCAAAATGATCCTTAGAATTCTTCCCTACCTTATTCCTGTGCTGAGATACAGGCTGCTCCAACCTGCTGTAAAATGCTTGATTTCGAGAGTGAGCGAAACTAATGAAAACATTGTTGGGGTAAAACCTAAAGGGAAAGACCTAGCACCAAATCCAATTTGCCATCTGATCTAACTTCTGGAGGCAGTCAAAATGAGCCTTAGAATTCTTCCCTACCTTATTCCTGTGCTGAGATACAGGCTGCTCCAACCTGCTGTAAAATGCTTGATTTCGAGAGTGAGCGAAACTAATGAAAACATTGTTGGGGTAAAACCTAAAGGGAAAGACCTAGCACCAAATCCAATTTGCCATCTGATCTAACTTCTGGAGGCAGTCAAAATGATCCTTAGAATTCTTCCCTACCTTATTCCTGTGCTGAGATACAGGCTGCTCCAACCTGCTGTAAAATGCTTGATTTCGAGAGTGAGCGAAACTAATGAAAACATTGTTGGGGTAAAACCTAAAGGGAAAGACCTAGCACCAAATCCAATTTGCCATCTGATCTAACTTCTGGAGGCAGTCAAAATGAGCCTTAGAATTCTTCCCTACCTTATTCCTGTGCTGAGATACAGGCTGCTCCAACCTGCTGTAAAATGCTTGATTTCGAGAGTGAGCGAAACTAATGAAAACATTGTTGGGGTAAAACCTAAAGGGAAAGACCTAGCACCAAATCCAATTTGCCATCTGATCTAACTTCTGGAGGCAGTCAAAATGAGCCTTAGAATTCTTCCCTACCTTATTCCTGTGCTGAGATACAGGCTGCTCCAACCTGCTGTAAAATGCTTGATTTCGAGAGTGAGCGAAACTAATGAAAACATTGTTGGGGTAAAACCTAAAGGGAAAGACCTAGCACCAAATCCAATTTGCCATCTGATCTAACTTCTGGAGGCAGTCAAAATGATCCTTAGAATTCTTCCCTACCTTATTCCTGTGCTGAGATACAGGCTGCTCCAACCTGCTGTAAAATGCTTGATTTCGAGAGTGAGCGAAACTAATGAAAACATTGTTGGGGTAAAACCTAAAGGGAAAGACCTAGCACCAAATCCAATTTGCCATCTGATCTAACTTCTGGAGGCAGTCAAAATGAGCCTTAGAATTCTTCCCTACCTTATTCCTGTGCTGAGATACAGGCTGCTCCAACCTGCTGTAAAATGCTTGATTTCGAGAGTGAGCGAAACTAATGAAAACATTGTTGGGGTAAAACCTAAAGGGAAAGACCTAGCACCAAATCCAATTTGCCATCTGATCTAACTTCTGGAGGCAGTCAAAATGATCCTTAGAATTCTTCCCTACCTTATTCCTGTGCTGAGATACAGGCTGCTCCAACCTGCTGTAAAATGCTTGATTTCGAGAGTGAGCGAAACTAATGAAAACATTGTTGGGGTAAAACCTAAAGGGAAAGACCTAGCACCAAATCCAATTTGCCATCTGATCTAACTTCTGGAGGCAGTCAAAATGAGCCTTAGAATTCTTCCCTACCTTATTCCTGTGCTGAGATACAGGCTGCTCCAACCTGCTGTAAAATGCTTGATTTCGAGAGTGAGCGAAACTAATGAAAACATTGTTGGGGTAAAACCTAAAGGGAAAGACCTAGCACCAAATCCAATTTGCCATCTGATCTAACTTCTGGAGGCAGTCAAAATGAGCCTTAGAATTCTTCCCTACCTTATTCCTGTGCTGAGATACAGGCTGCTCCAACCTGCTGTAAAATGCTTGATTTCGAGAGTGAGCGAAACTAATGAAAACATTGTTGGGGTAAAACCTAAAGGGAAAGACCTAGCACCAAATCCAATTTGCCATCTGATCTAACTTCTGGAGGCAGTCAAAATGATCCTTAGAATTCTTCCCTACCTTATTCCTGTGCTGAGATACAGGCTGCTCCAACCTGCTGTAAAATGCTTGATTTCGAGAGTGAGCGAAACTAATGAAAACATTGTTGGGGTAAAACCTAAAGGGAAAGACCTAGCACCAAATCCAATTTGCCATCTGATCTAACTTCTGGAGGCAGTCAAAATGAGCCTTAGAATTCTTCCCTACCTTATTCCTGTGCTGAGATACAGGCTGCTCCAACCTGCTGTAAAATGCTTGATTTCGAGAGTGAGCGAAACTAATGAAAACATTGTTGGGGTAAAACCTAAAGGGAAAGACCTAGCACCAAATCCAATTTGCCATCTGATCTAACTTCTGGAGGCAGTCAAAATGATCCTTAGAATTCTTCCCTACCTTATTCCTGTGCTGAGATACAGGCTGCTCCAACCTGCTGTAAAATGCTTGATTTCGAGAGTGAGCGAAACTAATGAAAACATTGTTGGGGTAAAACCTAAAGGGAAAGACCTAGCACCAAATCCAATTTGCCATCTGATCTAACTTCTGGAGGCAGTCAAAATGAGCATTTGAATTCTTCCCTACCTTATTCCTGTGCTGAGATACAGGCTGCTCCAACCTGCTGTAAAATGCTTGATTTCGAGAGCGATGGAAACTAATGAAAACATTGTTGGGGTAAAACCTAAAGGGAAAGACCTAGCACCAAATCCAATTTGCCATCTGATCTAACTTCTGGAGGCAGTCAAAATGAGCCTTAGAATTCTTCCCTACCTTATTCCTGTGCTGAGATACAGGCTGCTCCAACCTGCTGTAAAATGCTTGATTTCGAGAGTGAGCGAAACTAATGAAAACATTGTTGGGGTAAAACCTAAAGGGAAAGACCTAGCACCAAATCCAATTTGCCATCTGATCTAACTTCTGGAGGCAGTCAAAATGAGCCTTAGAATTCTTCCCTACCTTATTCCTGTGCTGAGATACAGGCTGCTCCAACCTGCTGTAAAATGCTTGATTTCGAGAGTGAGCGAAACTAATGAAAACATTGTTGGGGTAAAACCTAAAGGGAAAGACCTAGCACCAAATCCAATTTGCCATCTGATCTAACTTCTGGAGGCAGTCAAAATGAGCCTTAGAATTCTTCCCTACCTTATTCCTGTGCTGAGATACAGGCTGCTCCAACCTGCTGTAAAATGCTTGATTTCGAGAGTGAGCGAAACTAATGAAAACATTGTTGGGGTAAAACCTAAAGGGAAAGACCTAGCACCAAATCCAATTTGCCATCTGATCTAACTTCTGGAGGCAGTCAAAATGAGCCTTAGAATTCTTCCCTACCTTATTCCTGTGCTGAGATACAGGCTGCTCCAACCTGCTGTAAAATGCTTGATTTCGAGAGTGAGCGAAACTAATGAAAACATTGTTGGGGTAAAACCTAAAGGGAAAGACCTAGCACCAAATCCAATTTGCCATCTGATCTAACTTCTGCAGGCAGTCAAAATGATCCTTAGAATTCTTCCCTACCTTATTCCTGTGCTGAGATACAGGCTGCTCCAACCTGCTGTAAAATGCTTGATTTCGAGAGTGAGCGAAACTAATGAAAACATTGTTGGGGTAAAACCTAAAGGGAAAGACCTAGCACCAAATCCAATTTGCCATCTGATCTAACTTCTGGAGGCAGTCAAAATGATCCTTAGAATTCTTCCCTACCTTATTCCTGTGCTGAGATACAGGCTGCTCCAACCTGCTGTAAAATGCTTGATTTCGAGAGTGAGCGAAACTAATGAAAACATTGTTGGGGTAAAACCTAAAGGGAAAGACCTAGCACCAAATCCAATTTGCCATCTGATCTAACTTCTGGAGGCAGTCAAAATGAGCATTTGAATTCTTCCCTACCTTATTCCTGTGCTGAGATACAGGCTGCTCCAACCTGCTGTAAAATGCTTGATTTCGAGAGTGAGCGAAACTAATGAAAACATTGTTGGGGTAAAACCTAAAGGGAAAGACCTAGCACCAAATCCAATTTGCCATCTGATCTAACTTCTGGAGGCAGTCAAAATGAGCCTTAGAATTCTTCCCTACCTTATTCCTGTGCTGAGATACAGGCTGCTCCAACCTGCTGTAAAATGCTTGATTTCGAGAGTGAGCGAAACTAATGAAAACATTGTTGGGGTAAAACCTAAAGGGAAAGACCTAGCACCAAATCCAATTTGCCATCTGATCTAACTTCTGGAGGCAGTCAAAATGAGCCTTAGAATTCTTCCCTACCTTATTCCTGTGCTGAGATACAGGCTGCTCCAACCTGCTGTAAAATGCTTGATTTCGAGAGTGAGCGAAACTAATGAAAACATTGTTGGGGTAAAACCTAAAGGGAAAGACCTAGCACCAAATCCAATTTGCCATCTGATCTAACTTCTGGAGGCAGTCAAAATGATCCTTAGAATTCTTCCCTACCTTATTCCTGTGCTGAGATACAGGCTGCTCCAACCTGCTGTAAAATGCTTGATTTCGAGAGTGAGCGAAACTAATGAAAACATTGTTGGGGTAAAACCTAAAGGGAAAGACCTAGCACCAAATCCAATTTGCCATCTGATCTAACTTCTGGAGGCAGTCAAAATGAGCCTTAGAATTCTTCCCTACCTTATTCCTGTGCTGAGATACAGGCTGCTCCAACCTGCTGTAAAATGCTTGATTTCGAGAGTGAGCGAAACTAATGAAAACATTGTTGGGGTAAAACCTAAAGGGAAAGACCTAGCACCAAATCCAATTTGCCATCTGATCTAACTTCTGGAGGCAGTCAAAATGAGCCTTAGAATTCTTCCCTACCTTATTCCTGTGCTGAGATACAGGCTGCTCCAACCTGCTGTAAAATGCTTGATTTCGAGAGTGAGCGAAACTAATGAAAACATTGTTGGGGTAAAACCTAAAGGGAAAGACCTAGCACCAAATCCAATTTGCCATCTGATCTAACTTCTGGAGGCAGTCAAAATGATCCTTAGAATTCTTCCCTACCTTATTCCTGTGCTGAGATACAGGCTGCTCCAACCTGCTGTAAAATGCTTGATTTCGAGAGTGAGCGAAACTAATGAAAACATTGTTGGGGTAAAACCTAAAGGGAAAGACCTAGCACCAAATCCAATTTGCCATCTGATCTAACTTCTGGAGGCAGTCAAAATGAGCCTTAGAATTCTTCCCTACCTTATTCCTGTGCTGAGATACAGGCTGCTCCAACCTGCTGTAAAATGCTTGATTTCGAGAGTGAGCGAAACTAATGAAAACATTGTTGGGGTAAAACCTAAAGGGAAAGACCTAGCACCAAATCCAATTTGCCATCTGATCTAACTTCTGGAGGCAGTCAAAATGAGCCTTAGAATTCTTCCCTACCTTATTCCTGTGCTGAGATACAGGCTGCTCCAACCTGCTGTAAAATGCTTGATTTCGAGAGTGAGCGAAACTAATGAAAACATTGTTGGGGTAAAACCTAAAGGGAAAGACCTAGCACCAAATCCAATTTGCCATCTGATCTAACTTCTGGAGGCAGTCAAAATGAGCCTTAGAATTCTTCCCTACCTTATTCCTGTGCTGAGATACAGGCTGCTCCAACCTGCTGTAAAATGCTTGATTTCGAGAGTGAGCGAAACTAATGAAAACATTGTTGGGGTAAAACCTAAAGGGAAAGACCTAGCACCAAATCCAATTTGCCATCTGATCTAACTTCTGGAGGCAGTCAAAATGAGCCTTAGAATTCTTCCCTACCTTATTCCTGTGCTGAGATACAGGCTGCTCCAACCTGCTGTAAAATGCTTGATTTCGAGAGTGAGCGAAACTAATGAAAACATTGTTGGGGTAAAACCTAAAGGGAAAGACCTAGCACCAAATCCAATTTGCCATCTGATCTAACTTCTGGAGGCAGTCAAAATGATCCTTAGAATTCTTCCCTACCTTATTCCTGTGCTGAGATACAGGCTGCTCCAACCTGCTGTAAAATGCTTGATTTCGAGAGTGAGCGAAACTAATGAAAACATTGTTGGGGTAAAACCTAAAGGGAAAGACCTAGCACCAAATCCAATTTGCCATCTGATCTAACTTCTGGAGGCAGTCAAAATGATCCTTAGAATTCTTCCCTACCTTATTCCTGTGCTGAGATACAGGCTGCTCCAACCTGCTGTAAAATGCTTGATTTCGAGAATGAGCGAAACTAATGAAAACATTGTTGGGGTAAAACCTAAAGGGAAAGACCTAGCACCAAATCAAATTTGCCATCTGATCTAACTTCTGGAGGCAGTCAAAATGAGCCTTAGAATTCTTCCCTACCTTATTCCTGTGCTGAGATACAGGCTGCTCCAACCTGCTGTAAAATGCTTGATTTCGAGAGTGAGCGAAACTAATGAAAACATTGTTGGGGTAAAACCTAAAGGGAAAGACCTAGCACCAAATCCAATTTGCCATCTGATCTAACTTCTGGAGGCAGTCAAAATGAGCCTTAGAATTCTTCCCTACCTTATTCCTGTGCTGAGATACAGGCTGCTCCAACCTGCTGTAAAATGCTTGATTTCGAGAGTGAGCGAAACTAATGAAAACATTGTTGGGGTAAAACCTAAAGGGAAAGACCTAGCACCAAATCCAATTTGCCATCTGATCTAACTTCTGGAGGCAGTCAAAATGAGCCTTAGAATTCTTCCCTACCTTATTCCTGTGCTGAGATACAGGCTGCTCCAACCTGCTGTAAAATGCTTGATTTCGAGAGTGAGCGAAACTAATGAAAACATTGTTGGGGTAAAACCTAAAGGGAAAGACCTAGCACCAAATCCAATTTGCCATCTGATCTAACTTCTGGAGGCAGTCAAAATGAGCCTTAGAATTCTTCCCTACCTTATTCCTGTGCTGAGATACAGGCTGCTCCAACCTGCTGTAAAATGCTTGATTTCGAGAGTGAGCGAAACTAATGAAAACATTGTTGGGGTAAAACCTAAAGGGAAAGACCTAGCACCAAATCCAATTTGCCATCTGATCTAACTTCTGGAGGCAGTCAAAATGAGCCTTAGAATTCTTCCCTACCTTATTCCTGTGCTGAGATACAGGCTGCTCCAACCTGCTGTAAAATGCTTGATTTCGAGAGTGAGCGAAACTAATGAAAACATTGTTGGGGTAAAACCTAAAGGGAAAGACCTAGCACCAAATCCAATTTGCCATCTGATCTAACTTCTGGAGGCAGTCAAAATGAGCCTTAGAATTCTTCCCTACCTTATTCCTGTGCTGAGATACAGGCTGCTCCAACCTGCTGTAAAATGCTTGATTTCGAGAGTGAGCGAAACTAATGAAAACATTGTTGGGGTAAAACCTAAAGGGAAAGACCTAGCACCAAATCCAATTTGCCATCTGATCTAACTTCTGGAGGCAGTCAAAATGATCCTTAGAATTCTTCCCTACCTTATTCCTGTGCTGAGATACAGGCTGCTCCAACCTGCTGTAAAATGCTTGATTTCGAGAGTGAGCGAAACTAATGAAAACATTGTTGGGGTAAAACCTAAAGGGAAAGACCTAGCACCAAATCCAATTTGCCATCTGATCTAACTTCTGGAGGCAGTCAAAATGAGCATTTGAATTCTTCCCTACCTTATTCCTGTGCTGAGATACAGGCTGCTCCAACCTGCTGTAAAATGCTTGATTTCGAGAGTGAGCGAAACTAATGAAAACATTGTTGGGGTAAAACCTAAAGGGAAAGACCTAGCACCAAATCCAATTTGCCATCTGATCTAACTTCTGGAGGCAGTCAAAATGATCCTTAGAATTCTTCCCTACCTTATTCCTGTGCTGAGATACAGGCTGCTCCAACCTGCTGTAAAATGCTTGATTTCGAGAGTGAGCGAAACTAATGAAAACATTGTTGGGGTAAAACCTAAAGGGAAAGACCTAGCACCAAATCCAATTTGCCATCTGATCTAACTTCTGGAGGCAGTCAAAATGAGCCTTAGAATTCTTCCCTACCTTATTCCTGTGCTGAGATACAGGCTGCTCCAACCTGCTGTAAAATGCTTGATTTCGAGAGTGAGCGAAACTAATGAAAACATTGTTGGGGTAAAACCTAAAGGGAAAGACCTAGCACCAAATCCAATTTGCCATCTGATCTAACTTCTGGAGGCAGTCAAAATGATCCTTAGAATTCTTCCCTACCTTATTCCTGTGCTGAGATACAGGCTGCTCCAACCTGCTGTAAAATGCTTGATTTCGAGAGTGAGCGAAACTAATGAAAACATTGTTGGGGTAAAACCTAAAGGGAAAGACCTAGCACCAAATCCAATTTGCCATCTGATCTAACTTCTGGAGGCAGTCAAAATGATCCTTAGAATTCTTCCCTACCTTATTCCTGTGCTGAGATACAGGCTGCTCCAACCTGCTGTAAAATGCTTGATTTCGAGAGTGAGCGAAACTAATGAAAACATTGTTGGGGTAAAACCTAAAGGGAAAGACCTAGCACCAAATCCAATTTGCCATCTGATCTAACTTCTGGAGGCAGTCAAAATGATCCTTAGAATTCTTCCCTACCTTATTCCTGTGCTGAGATACAGGCTGCTCCAACCTGCTGTAAAATGCTTGATTTCGAGAGTGAGCGAAACTAATGAAAACATTGTTGGGGTAAAACCTAAAGGGAAAGACCTAGCACCAAATCCAATTTGCCATCTGATCTAACTTCTGGAGGCAGTCAAAATGATCCTTAGAATTCTTCCCTACCTTATTCCTGTGCTGAGATACAGGCTGCTCCAACCTGCTGTAAAATGCTTGATTTCGAGAGTGAGCGAAACTAATGAAAACATTGTTGGGGTAAAACCTAAAGGGAAAGACCTAGCACCAAATCCAATTTGCCATCTGATCTAACTTCTGGAGGCAGTCAAAATGAGCCTTAGAATTCTTCCCTACCTTATTCCTGTGCTGAGATACAGGCTGCTCCAACCTGCTGTAAAATGCTTGATTTCGAGAGTGAGCGAAACTAATGAAAACATTGTTGGGGTAAAACCTAAAGGGAAAGACCTAGCACCAAATCCAATTTGCCATCTGATCTAACTTCTGGAGGCAGTCAAAATGAACCTTAGAATTCTTCCCTACCTTATTCCTGTGCTGAGATACAGGCTGCTCCAACCTGCTGTAAAATGCTTGATTTCGAGAGTGAGCGAAACTAATGAAAACATTGTTGGGGTAAAACCTAAAGGGAAAGACCTAGCACCAAATCCAATTTGCCATCTGATCTAACTTCTGGAGGCAGTCAAAATGATCCTTAGAATTCTTCCCTACCTTATTCCTGTGCTGAGATACAGGCTGCTCCAACCTGCTGTAAAATGCTTGATTTCGAGAGTGAGCGAAACTAATGAAAACATTGTTGGGGTAAAACCTAAAGGGAAAGACCTAGCACCAAATCCAATTTGCCATCTGATCTAACTTCTGGAGGCAGTCAAAATGATCCTTAGAATTCTTCCCTACCTTATTCCTGTGCTGAGATACAGGCTGCTCCAACCTGCTGTAAAATGCTTGATTTCGAGAGTGAGCGAAACTAATGAAAACATTGTTGGGGTAAAACCTAAAGGGAAAGACCTAGCACCAAATCCAATTTGCCATCTGATCTAACTTCTGGAGGCAGTCAAAATGATCCTTAGAATTCTTCCCTACCTTATTCCTGTGCTGAGATACAGGCTGCTCCAACCTGCTGTAAAATGCTTGATTTCGAGAGTGAGCGAAACTAATGAAAACATTGTTGGGGTAAAACCTAAAGGGAAAGACCTAGCACCAAATCCAATTTGCCATCTGATCTAACTTCTGGAGGCAGTCAAAATGAGCCTTAGAATTCTTCCCTACCTTATTCCTGTGCTGAGATACAGGCTGCTCCAACCTGCTGTAAAATGCTTGATTTCGAGAGTGAGCGAAACTAATGAAAACATTGTTGGGGTAAAACCTAAAGGGAAAGACCTAGCACCAAATCCAATTTGCCATCTGATCTAACTTCTGGAGGCAGTCAAAATGAGCCTTAGAATTCTTCCCTACCTTATTCCTGTGCTGAGATACAGGCTGCTCCAACCTGCTGTAAAATGCTTGATTTCGAGAGTGAGCGAAACTAATGAAAACATTGTTGGGGTAAAACCTAAAGGGAAAGACCTAGCACCAAATCCAATTTGCCATCTGATCTAACTTCTGGAGGCAGTCAAAATGAGCCTTAGAATTCTTCCCTACCTTATTCCTGTGCTGAGATACAGGCTGCTCCAACCTGCTGTAAAATGCTTGATTTCGAGAGTGAGCGAAACTAATGAAAACATTGTTGGGGTAAAACCTAAAGGGAAAGACCTAGCACCAAATCCAATTTGCCATCTGATCTAACTTCTGGAGGCAGTCAAAATGAGCCTTAGAATTCTTCCCTACCTTATTCCTGTGCTGAGATACAGGCTGCTCCAACCTGCTGTAAAATGCTTGATTTCGAGAGTGAGCGAAACTAATGAAAACATTGTTGGGGTAAAACCTAAAGGGAAAGACCTAGCACCAAATCCAATTTGCCATCTGATCTAACTTCTGGAGGCAGTCAAAATGAGCCTTAGAATTCTTCCCTACCTTATTCCTGTGCTGAGATACAGGCTGCTCCAACCTGCTGTAAAATGCTTGATTTCGAGAGTGAGCGAAACTAATGAAAACATTGTTGGGGTAAAACCTAAAGGGAAAGACCTAGCACCAAATCCAATTTGCCATCTGATCTAACTTCTGGAGGCAGTCAAAATGAGCCTTAGAATTCTTCCCTACCTTATTCCTGTGCTGAGATACAGGCTGCTCCAACCTGCTGTAAAATGCTTGATTTCGAGAGTGAGCGAAACTAATGAAAACATTGTTGGGGTAAAACCTAAAGGGAAAGACCTAGCACCAAATCCAATTTGCCATCTGATCTAACTTCTGGAGGCAGTCAAAATGATCCTTAGAATTCTTCCCTACCTTATTCCTGTGCTGAGATACAGGCTGCTCCAACCTGCTGTAAAATGCTTGATTTCGAGAGTGAGCGAAACTAATGAAAACATTGTTGGGGTAAAACCTAAAGGGAAAGACCTAGCACCAAATCCAATTTGCCATCTGATCTAACTTCTGGAGGCAGTCAAAATGATCCTTAGAATTCTTCCCTACCTTATTCCTGTGCTGAGATACAGGCTGCTCCAACCTGCTGTAAAATGCTTGATTTCGAGAGTGAGCGAAACTAATGAAAACATTGTTGGGGTAAAACCTAAAGGGAAAGACCTAGCACCAAATCAAATTTGCCATCTGATCTAACTTCTGGAGGCAGTCAAAATGAGCCTTAGAATTCTTCCCTACCTTATTCCTGTGCTGAGATACAGGCTGCTCCAACCTGCTGTAAAATGCTTGATTTCGAGAGTGAGCGAAACTAATGAAAACATTGTTGGGGTAAAACCTAAAGGGAAAGACCTAGCACCAAATCCAATTTGCCATCTGATCTAACTTCTGGAGGCAGTCAAAATGAGCCTTAGAATTCTTCCCTACCTTATTCCTGTGCTGAGATACAGGCTGCTCCAACCTGCTGTAAAATGCTTGATTTCGAGAGTGAGCGAAACTAATGAAAACATTGTTGGGGTAAAACCTAAAGGGAAAGACCTAGCACCAAATCCAATTTGCCATCTGATCTAACTTCTGGAGGCAGTCAAAATGAGCCTTAGAATTCTTCCCTACCTTATTCCTGTGCTGAGATACAGGCTGCTCCAACCTGCTGTAAAATGCTTGATTTCGAGAGTGAGCGAAACTAATGAAAACATTGTTGGGGTAAAACCTAAAGGGAAAGACCTAGCACCAAATCCAATTTGCCATCTGATCTAACTTCTGGAGGCAGTCAAAATGAGCCTTAGAATTCTTCCCTACCTTATTCCTGTGCTGAGATACAGGCTGCTCCAACCTGCTGTAAAATGCTTGATTTCGAGAGTGAGCGAAACTAATGAAAACATTGTTGGGGTAAAACCTAAAGGGAAAGACCTAGCACCAAATCCAATTTGCCATCTGATCTAACTTCTGGAGGCAGTCAAAATGAGCCTTAGAATTCTTCCCTACCTTATTCCTGTGCTGAGATACAGGCTGCTCCAACCTGCTGTAAAATGCTTGATTTCGAGAGTGAGCGAAACTAATGAAAACATTGTTGGGGTAAAACCTAAAGGGAAAGACCTAGCACCAAATCCAATTTGCCATCTGATCTAACTTCTGGAGGCAGTCAAAATGAGCCTTAGAATTCTTCCCTACCTTATTCCTGTGCTGAGATACAGGCTGCTCCAACCTGCTGTAAAATGCTTGATTTCGAGAGTGAGCGAAACTAATGAAAACATTGTTGGGGTAAAACCTAAAGGGAAAGACCTAGCACCAAATCCAATTTGCCATCTGATCTAACTTCTGGAGGCAGTCAAAATGATCCTTAGAATTCTTCCCTACCTTATTCCTGTGCTGAGATACAGGCTGCTCCAACCTGCTGTAAAATGCTTGATTTCGAGAGTGAGCGAAACTAATGAAAACATTGTTGGGGTAAAACCTAAAGGGAAAGACCTAGCACCAAATCCAATTTGCCATCTGATCTAACTTCTGGAGGCAGTCAAAATGAGCATTTGAATTCTTCCCTACCTTATTCCTGTGCTGAGATACAGGCTGCTCCAACCTGCTGTAAAATGCTTGATTTCGAGAGTGAGCGAAACTAATGAAAACATTGTTGGGGTAAAACCTAAAGGGAAAGACCTAGCACCAAATCCAATTTGCCATCTGATCTAACTTCTGGAGGCAGTCAAAATGATCCTTAGAATTCTTCCCTACCTTATTCCTGTGCTGAGATACAGGCTGCTCCAACCTGCTGTAAAATGCTTGATTTCGAGAGTGAGCGAAACTAATGAAAACATTGTTGGGGTAAAACCTAAAGGGAAAGACCTAGCACCAAATCCAATTTGCCATCTGATCTAACTTCTGGAGGCAGTCAAAATGAGCCTTAGAATTCTTCCCTACCTTATTCCTGTGCTGAGATACAGGCTGCTCCAACCTGCTGTAAAATGCTTGATTTCGAGAGTGAGCGAAACTAATGAAAACATTGTTGGGGTAAAACCTAAAGGGAAAGACCTAGCACCAAATCCAATTTGCCATCTGATCTAACTTCTGGAGGCAGTCAAAATGAGCCTTAGAATTCTTCCCTACCTTATTCCTGTGCTGAGATACAGGCTGCTCCAACCTGCTGTAAAATGCTTGATTTCGAGAGTGAGCGAAACTAATGAAAACATTGTTGGGGTAAAACCTAAAGGGAAAGACCTAGCACCAAATCCAATTTGCCATCTGATCTAACTTCTGGAGGCAGTCAAAATGATCCTTAGAATTCTTCCCTACCTTATTCCTGTGCTGAGATACAGGCTGCTCCAACCTGCTGTAAAATGCTTGATTTCGAGAGTGAGCGAAACTAATGAAAACATTGTTGGGGTAAAACCTAAAGGGAAAGACCTAGCACCAAATCCAATTTGCCATCTGATCTAACTTCTGGAGGCAGTCAAAATGATCCTTAGAATTCTTCCCTACCTTATTCCTGTGCTGAGATACAGGCTGCTCCAACCTGCTGTAAAATGCTTGATTTCGAGAGTGAGCGAAACTAATGAAAACATTGTTGGGGTAAAACCTAAAGGGAAAGACCTAGCACCAAATCCAATTTGCCATCTGATCTAACTTCTGGAGGCAGTCAAAATGAGCCTTAGAATTCTTCCCTACCTTATTCCTGTGCTGAGATACAGGCTGCTCCAACCTGCTGTAAAATGCTTGATTTCGAGAGTGAGCGAAACTAATGAAAACATTGTTGGGGTAAAACCTAAAGGGAAAGACCTAGCACCAAATCCAATTTGCCATCTGATCTAACTTCTGGAGGCAGTCAAAATGAGCCTTAGAATTCTTCCCTACCTTATTCCTGTGCTGAGATACAGGCTGCTCCAACCTGCTGTAAAATGCTTGATTTCGAGAGTGAGCGAAACTAATGAAAACATTGTTGGGGTAAAACCTAAAGGGAAAGACCTAGCACCAAATCCAATTTGCCATCTGATCTAACTTCTGGAGGCAGTCAAAATGAACCCTTAGAATTCTTCCCTACCTTATTCCTGTGCTGAGATACAGGCTGCTCCAACCTGCTGTAAAATGCTTGATTTCGAGAGTGAGCGAAACTAATGAAAACATTGTTGGGGTAAAACCTAAAGGGAAAGACCTAGCACCAAATCCAATTTGCCATCTGATCTAACTTCTGGAGGCAGTCAAAATGATCCTTAGAATTCTTCCCTACCTTATTCCTGTGCTGAGATACAGGCTGCTCCAACCTGCTGTAAAATGCTTGATTTCGAGAGTGAGCGAAACTAATGAAAACATTGTTGGGGTAAAACCTAAAGGGAAAGACCTAGCACCAAATCCAATTTGCCATCTGATCTAACTTCTGGAGGCAGTCAAAATGATCCTTAGAATTCTTCCCTACCTTATTCCTGTGCTGAGATACAGGCTGCTCCAACCTGCTGTAAAATGCTTGATTTCGAGAGTGAGCGAAACTAATGAAAACATTGTTGGGGTAAAACCTAAAGGGAAAGACCTAGCACCAAATCCAATTTGCCATCTGATCTAACTTCTGGAGGCAGTCAAAATGATCCTTAGAATTCTTCCCTACCTTATTCCTGTGCTGAGATACAGGCTGCTCCAACCTGCTGTAAAATGCTTGATTTCGAGAGTGAGCGAAACTAATGAAAACATTGTTGGGGTAAAACCTAAAGGGAAAGACCTAGCACCAAATCCAATTTGCCATCTGATCTAACTTCTGGAGGCAGTCAAAATGATCCTTAGAATTCTTCCCTACCTTATTCCTGTGCTGAGATACAGGCTGCTCCAACCTGCTGTAAAATGCTTGATTTCGAGAGTGAGCGAAACTAATGAAAACATTGTTGGGGTAAAACCTAAAGGGAAAGACCTAGCACCAAATCCAATTTGCCATCTGATCTAACTTCTGGAGGCAGTCAAAATGAGCATTTGAATTCTTCCCTACCTTATTCCTGTGCTGAGATACAGGCTGCTCCAACCTGCTGTAAAATGCTTGATTTCGAGAGTGAGCGAAACTAATGAAAACATTGTTGGGGTAAAACCTAAAGGGAAAGACCTAGCACCAAATCCAATTTGCCATCTGATCTAACTTCTGGAGGCAGTCAAAATGATCCTTAGAATTCTTCCCTACCTTATTCCTGTGCTGAGATACAGGCTGCTCCAACCTGCTGTAAAATGCTTGATTTCGAGAGTGAGCGAAACTAATGAAAACATTGTTGGGGTAAAACCTAAAGGGAAAGACCTAGCACCAAATCCAATTTGCCATCTGATCTAACTTCTGGAGGCAGTCAAAATGAGCCTTAGAATTCTTCCCTACCTTATTCCTGTGCTGAGATACAGGCTGCTCCAACCTGCTGTAAAATGCTTGATTTCGAGAGTGAGCGAAACTAATGAAAACATTGTTGGGGTAAAACCTAAAGGGAAAGACCTAGCACCAAATCCAATTTGCCATCTGATCTAACTTCTGGAGGCAGTCAAAATGAGCCTTAGAATTCTTCCCTACCTTATTCCTGTGCTGAGATACAGGCTGCTCCAACCTGCTGTAAAATGCTTGATTTCGAGAGTTGAGCGAAACTAATGAAAACATTGTTGGGGTAAAACCTAAAGGGAAAGACCTAGCACCAAATCCAATTTGCCATCTGATCTAACTTCTGGAGGCAGTCAAAATGAGCCTTAGAATTCTTCCCTACCTTATTCCTGTGCTGAGATACAGGCTGCTCCAACCTGCTGTAAAATGCTTGATTTCGAGAGTGAGCGAAACTAATGAAAACATTGTTGGGGTAAAACCTAAAGGGAAAGACCTAGCACCAAATCCCAATTTGCCATCTGATCTAACTTCTGGAGGCAGTCAAAATGATCCTTAGAATTCTTCCCTACCTTATTCCTGTGCTGAGATACAGGCTGCTCCAACCTGCTGTAAAATGCTTGATTTCGAGAGTGAGCGAAACTAATGAAAACATTGTTGGGGTAAAACCTAAAGGGAAAGACCTAGCACCAAATCCAATTTGCCATCTGATCTAACTTCTGGAGGCAGTCAAAATGAGCCTTAGAATTCTTCCCTACCTTATTCCTGTGCTGAGATACAGGCTGCTCCAACCTGCTGTAAAATGCTTGATTTCGAGAGTGAGCGAAACTAATGAAAACATTGTTGGGGTAAAACCTAAAGGGAAAGACCTAGCACCAAATCCAATTTGCCATCTGATCTAACTTCTGGAGGCAGTCAAAATGAGCCTTAGAATTCTTCCCTACCTTATTCCTGTGCTGAGATACAGGCTGCTCCAACCTGCTGTAAAATGCTTGATTTCGAGAGTGAGCGAAACTAATGAAAACATTGTTGGGGTAAAACCTAAAGGGAAAGACCTAGCACCAAATCCAATTTGCCATCTGATCTAACTTCTGGAGGCA
The DNA here is from genome assembly GCF_026170545.1 of Melanerpes formicivorus. Lineage (NCBI taxonomy): Eukaryota > Metazoa > Chordata > Aves > Piciformes > Picidae > Melanerpes > Melanerpes formicivorus. The sequence goes on from NW_027143228.1 coordinate 67,545, forward strand.
GTCAAAATGAACCTTAGAATTCTTCCCTACCTTATTCCTGTGCTGAGATACAGGCTGCTCCAACCTGCTGTAAAATGCTTGATTTCGAGAGTGAGCGAAACTAATGAAAACATTGTTGGGGTAAAACCTAAAGGGAAAGACCTAGCACCAAATCCAATTTGCCATCTGATCTAACTTCTGGAGGCAGTCAAAATGATCCTTAGAATTCTTCCCTACCTTATTCCTGTGCTGAGATACAGGCTGCTCCAACCTGCTGTAAAATGCTTGATTTCGAGAGTGAGCGAAACTAATGAAAACATTGTTGGGGTAAAACCTAAAGGGAAAGACCTAGCACCAAATCCAATTTGCCATCTGATCTAACTTCTGGAGGCAGTCAAAATGATCCTTAGAATTCTTCCCTACCTTATTCCTGTGCTGAGATACAGGCTGCTCCAACCTGCTGTAAAATGCTTGATTTCGAGAGTGAGCGAAACTAATGAAAACATTGTTGGGGTAAAACCTAAAGGGAAAGACCTAGCACCAAATCCAATTTGCCATCTGATCTAACTTCTGGAGGCAGTCAAAATGATCCTTAGAATTCTTCCCTACCTTATTCCTGTGCTGAGATACAGGCTGCTCCAACCTGCTGTAAAATGCTTGATTTCGAGAGTGAGCGAAACTAATGAAAACATTGTTGGGGTAAAACCTAAAGGGAAAGACCTAGCACCAAATCCAATTTGCCATCTGATCTAACTTCTGGAGGCAGTCAAAATGAGCCTTAGAATTCTTCCCTACCTTATTCCTGTGCTGAGATACAGGCTGCTCCAACCTGCTGTAAAATGCTTGATTTCGAGAGTGAGCGAAACTAATGAAAACATTGTTGGGGTAAAACCTAAAGGGAAAGACCTAGCACCAAATCCAATTTGCCATCTGATCTAACTTCTGGAGGCAGTCAAAATGAGCATTTGAATTCTTCCCTACCTTATTCCTGTGCTGAGATACAGGCTGCTCCAACCTGCTGTAAAATGCTTGATTTCGAGAGGTGAGCGAAACTAATGAAAACATTGTTGGGGTAAAACCTAAAGGGAAAGACCTAGCACCAAATCCAATTTGCCATCTGATCTAACTTCTGGAGGCAGTCAAAATGATCCTTAGAATTCTTCCCTACCTTATTCCTGTGCTGAGATACAGGCTGCTCCAACCTGCTGTAAAATGCTTGATTTCGAGAGTGAGCGAAACTAATGAAAACATTGTTGGGGTAAAACCTAAAGGGAAAGACCTAGCACCAAATCCAATTTGCCATCTGATCTAACTTCTGGAGGCAGTCAAAATGAGCCTTAGAATTCTTCCCTACCTTATTCCTGTGCTGAGATACAGGCTGCTCCAACCTGCTGTAAAATGCTTGATTTCGAGAGTGAGCGAAACTAATGAAAACATTGTTGGGGTAAAACCTAAAGGGAAAGACCTAGCACCAAATCCAATTTGCCATCTGATCTAACTTCTGGAGGCAGTCAAAATGAGCCTTAGAATTCTTCCCTACCTTATTCCTGTGCTGAGATACAGGCTGCTCCAACCTGCTGTAAAATGCTTGATTTCGAGAGTGAGCGAAACTAATGAAAACATTGTTGGGGTAAAACCTAAAGGGAAAGACCTAGCACCAAATCCAATTTGCCATCTGATCTAACTTCTGGAGGCAGTCAAAATGAGCCTTAGAATTCTTCCCTACCTTATTCCTGTGCTGAGATACAGGCTGCTCCAACCTGCTGTAAAATGCTTGATTTCGAGAGTGAGCGAAAACTAATGAAAACATTGTTGGGGTAAAACCTAAAGGGAAAGACCTAGCACCAAATCCAATTTGCCATCTGATCTAACTTCTGGAGGCAGTCAAAATGATCCTTAGAATTCTTCCCTACCTTATTCCTGTGCTGAGATACAGGCTGCTCCAACCTGCTGTAAAATGCTTGATTTCGAGAGTGAGCGAAACTAATGAAAACATTGTTGGGGTAAAACCTAAAGGGAAAGACCTAGCACCAAATCCAATTTGCCATCTGATCTAACTTCTGGAGGCAGTCAAAATGAGCCTTAGAATTCTTCCCTACCTTATTCCTGTGCTGAGATACAGGCTGCTCCAACCTGCTGTAAAATGCTTGATTTCGAGAGTGAGCGAAACTAATGAAAACATTGTTGGGGTAAAACCTAAAGGGAAAGACCTAGCACCAAATCCAATTTGCCATCTGATCTAACTTCTGGAGGCAGTCAAAATGAGCCTTAGAATTCTTCCCTACCTTATTCCTGTGCTGAGATACAGGCTGCTCCAACCTGCTGTAAAATGCTTGATTTCGAGAGTGAGCGAAACTAATGAAAACATTGTTGGGGGTAAAACCTAAAGGGAAAGACCTAGCACCAAATCCAATTTGCCATCTGATCTAACTTCTGGAGGCAGTCAAAATGAACCTTAGAATTCTTCCCTACCTTATTCCTGTGCTGAGATACAGGCTGCTCCAACCTGCTGTAAAATGCTTGATTTCGAGAGTGAGCGAAACTAATGAAAACATTGTTGGGGTAAAACCTAAAGGGAAAGACCTAGCACCAAATCCAATTTGCCATCTGATCTAACTTCTGGAGGCAGTCAAAATGATCCTTAGAATTCTTCCCTACCTTATTCCTGTGCTGAGATACAGGCTGCTCCAACCTGCTGTAAAATGCTTGATTTCGAGAGTGAGCGAAACTAATGAAAACATTGTTGGGGTAAAACCTAAAGGGAAAGACCTAGCACCAAATCCAATTTGCCATCTGATCTAACTTCTGGAGGCAGTCAAAATGATCCTTAGAATTCTTCCCTACCTTATTCCTGTGCTGAGATACAGGCTGCTCCAACCTGCTGTAAAATGCTTGATTTCGAGAGTGAGCGAAACTAATGAAAACATTGTTGGGGTAAAACCTAAAGGGAAAGACCTAGCACCAAATCCAATTTGCCATCTGATCTAACTTCTGGAGGCAGTCAAAATGATCCTTAGAATTCTTCCCTACCTTATTCCTGTGCTGAGATACAGGCTGCTCCAACCTGCTGTAAAATGCTTGATTTCGAGAGTGAGCGAAACTAATGAAAACATTGTTGGGGTAAAACCTAAAGGGAAAGACCTAGCACCAAATCCAATTTGCCATCTGATCTAACTTCTGGAGGCAGTCAAAATGAGCCTTAGAATTCTTCCCTACCTTATTCCTGTGCTGAGATACAGGCTGCTCCAACCTGCTGTAAAATGCTTTGATTTCGAGAGTGAGCGAAACTAATGAAAACATTGTTGGGGTAAAACCTAAAGGGAAAGACCTAGCACCAAATCCAATTTGCCATCTGATCTAACTTCTGGAGGCAGTCAAAATGAGCCTTAGAATCTTCCCTACCTTATTCCTGTGCTGAGATACAGGCTGCTCCAACCTGCTGTAAAATGCTTGATTTCGAGAGTGAGCGAAACTAATGAAAACATTGTTGGGGTAAAACCTAAAGGGAAAGACCTAGCACCAAATCCAATTTGCCATCTGATCTAACTTCTGGAGGCAGTCAAAATGAGCCTTAGAATTCTTCCCTACCTTATTCCTGTGCTGAGATACAGGCTGCTCCAACCTGCTGTAAAATGCTTGATTTCGAGAGTGAGCGAAACTAATGAAAACATTGTTGGGGTAAAACCTAAAGGGAAAGACCTAGCACCAAATCCAATTTGCCATCTGATCTAACTTCTGGAGGCAGTCAAAATGAGCCTTAGAATTCTTCCCTACCTTATTCCTGTGCTGAGATACAGGCTGCTCCAACCTGCTGTAAAATGCTTGATTTCGAGAGTGAGCGAAACTAATGAAAACATTGTTGGGGTAAAACCTAAAGGGAAAGACCTAGCACCAAATCCAATTTGCCATCTGATCTAACTTCTGGAGGCAGTCAAAATGAGCCTTAGAATTCTTCCCTACCTTATTCCTGTGCTGAGATACAGGCTGCTCCAACCTGCTGTAAAATGCTTGATTTCGAGAGTGAGCGAAACTAATGAAAACATTGTTGGGGGTAAAACCTAAAGGGAAAGACCTAGCACCAAATCCAATTTGCCATCTGATCTAACTTCTGGAGGCAGTCAAAATGAGCCTTAGAATTCTTCCCTACCTTATTCCTGTGCTGAGATACAGGCTGCTCCAACCTGCTGTAAAATGCTTGATTTCGAGAGTGAGCGAAACTAATGAAAACATTGTTGGGGTAAAACCTAAAGGGAAAGACCTAGCACCAAATCCAATTTGCCATCTGATCTAACTTCTGGAGGCAGTCAAAATGATCCTTAGAATTCTTCCCTACCTTATTCCTGTGCTGAGATACAGGCTGCTCCAACCTGCTGTAAAATGCTTGATTTCGAGAGTGAGCGAAACTAATGAAAACATTGTTGGGGTAAAACCTAAAGGGAAAGACCTAGCACCAAATCCAATTTGCCATCTGATCTAACTTCTGGAGGCAGTCAAAATGATCCTTAGAATTCTTCCCTACTTTATTCCTGTGCTGAGATACAGGCTGCTCCAACCTGCTGTAAAATGCTTGATTTCGAGAGTGAGCGAAACTAATGAAAACATTGTTGGGGTAAAACCTAAAGGGAAAGACCTAGCACCAAATCCAATTTGCCATCTGATCTAACTTCTGGAGGCAGTCAAAATGAGCCTTAGAATTCTTCCCTACCTTATTCCTGTGCTGAGATACAGGCTGCTCCAACCTGCTGTAAAATGCTTGATTTCGAGAGTGAGCGAAACTAATGAAAACATTGTTGGGGTAAAACCTAAAGGGAAAGACCTAGCACCAAATCCAATTTGCCATCTGATCTAACTTCTGGAGGCAGTCAAAAATGATCCTTAGAATTCTTCCCTACCTTATTCCTGTGCTGAGATACAGGCTGCTCCAACCTGCTGTAAAATGCTTGATTTCGAGAGTGAGCGAAACTAATGAAAACATTGTTGGGGTAAAACCTAAAGGGAAAGACCTAGCACCAAATCCAATTTGCCATCTGATCTAACTTCTGGAGGCAGTCAAAATGATCCTTAGAATTCTTCCCTACCTTATTCCTGTGCTGAGATA
>NW_027143229.1:2500-10000 GCF_026170545.1 Melanerpes formicivorus
ACGCGTTTTAGGACACCTGAAAACTCACGGGGCCACGCAGCAGTCACAAAGCCGGTTGCGGTAGACCGGTCCCCGAACCCTGCCCCAGCGCCGGGGGGGAGGTGGAAAGGGGAGGATGCGGCAAGGCACGCGCCGGGCCGCTAACGCCACGGCTCCCCCCCGCTCGAGCCGCTCGGGGCTGGGGGAACGAGGACGACACCTCACACGCGACGGGAAGCGAAGTGGAAAGGAAGACCGCCCTTGCCCTGCCGGCCGGGGGCCCTTTCCGACGCGACCCGAAAGGCCTCATCGATCAACAAGGACAGAAGGAAAGGAAGCCAGCGGAGGCCCCACGGCCTCGCTCTTCTGGGACAGACACAGCCACGCGCACCCGCCACCCGCCCTCGGGAGCAGCCAGCAGGCACGGGGCTCGGCGTGCGGGCAACACGCCGGAGGAGCAAACGGGGCGCCCTCCAGAGATGGGGGGGGGGGGGGGGGGGCAAGCTGCACCGGGCCGCACCGGCTCACAGGGCATCTCTGCCTCCCCGAAATGTGGGCTTGCATTTTCCCTCAAGCTGCACCGAGTTACATCTCATCACGGGGCGCCCCTCTGGAGCCAGGAGGAAGCCGTGCTGGGGCACCGGCTTGCCCTTCTCCCCCCATGCCGGGCTCCATAGCATACGAGTGGCCAGTCACCGCCGCTGGCTTTTCCCTTAGATGCCGTGCCCCCGCGGGCTGCGGCTTTGGCCATGGGGGGGAACCCCCGTGAAGAGGGTCCAGTGCTGGGAACTCTCTCTGCGCCTTACCCGGGCTCTCTCTCGCCGTGCCTGGACGGGCTTGCTTTCCATTCTTGGTGGGACCGGATGCCGGCACCACGTCTCCCGGCTTTCTCTGCCCCCGTGCCCCACCGGGCAACTTCGCTTCGGGGGTTCCACACTTCGGCAGTGGCCGGCGCCAGCCACTCGTCAACTTTTTTCTTTTCCCTCTTTCGTTGCCGAGCCCGGGCTGGGCTCCGGCTCACGGACGAGCGAAACCCATCCAACACCGCTGAGGGTGCGCCAGCGGCCGCTCCAAACCGCCGCGCCTTTGCTCGGCCCCGCGGGTCCCCTCTCTGACCCGGGGAAAGCCACCGAGAAGCCAGACGGACCCCTGCCCAGCCGCCTGGCGGGTGGCTTGGAGCAGCCGCTCGGCAGCGCTGCCCTGGGAGTGCTCGGCGTCACTCGTTCCCTCATATACGGAACTGGAGGGCCGTCAGCTCCGCGAGCGCACAACCAGCCGACCTCCGCCCAGCGGCAGGTCGCAGAAATCACGCCGGCTTGTACGATGACGTAGGCGGAGGCAGAGCGCAACAGCGACCCCTTGGCGACAAGCGCGATCTCCGCGGAGAGCACGTCTACTCGCCGAGGGAGAGCACGTCTACTCGTCCCAGGGAGAGCACGTCTACTCGCCCAGGGAGAGCACGTCTACTCGCCCAGGGAGAGCACGTCTACTCGCCGAGGGAGAGCACGTCTACTCGCCCAGGGAGAGCACGTCTACTCGCCGGAGGAGAGCACGTCTACTCGCCGAGGGAGAGCACGTCTACTCGCCCAGGGAGAGCACGTCTACTCGCCGAGGGAGAGCACGTCTACTCGCCCAGGGAGAGCACGTCTACTCGCCCAGGGAGAGCACGTCTACTCGCCGAGGGAGAGCACGTCTACTCGCCCAGGGAGAGCACGTCTACTCGCCGAGGGAGAGCACGTCTACTCGCCCAGGGAGAGCACGTCTACTCGCCCAGGGAGAGCACGTCTACTCGCCGAGGGAGAGCACGTCCTACTCGCCCAGGGAGAGCACGTCTACTCGCCGAGGGAGAGCACGTCTACTCGCCCAGGGAGAGCACGTCTACTCGCCGAGGGAGAGCACGTCTACCTCCCGGCTGAGGGAGAGCACGGGGGGGGGGGGACAAAGACAGGCGGCAGCAGCTTCGGTGAACGTCACCCGGGAGGCGACCGGGGCTGTCCCGGGGCAGTCCCGGGAAGCCGGCGTCCGGCACAGGGAACCGTCAGCTGCCGGACCGGGCGAATCCCCGCCGGCCACGGCAGGGGGTTGGGGGCTCGAAGACAGCCGGCAGCCGCTTCGGTGGAACGTCACCCGGGAGGAGACTGGGGCCCTCCCGGGACCGTCCGGGAAGACGACGTTCGGCACGAGATCCCGGCCGCGGCCGGACCGGCTCGAAGCCTCGCGGTCCCGGCAGCAGCCGGAGCCGCTCGCCGCCTCGGGCTCCCGGCCCCCTACAGATCCGGCGACTCGTTCGCGGCGGCGGGGGGGGCAGTGGAGGGGGTGCGGGGAGAAGCGGCAGCGGAGGCGGAGGGGGGGGGGGCTCGAAGACAGCCGGCAGCCGCTTCGGTGAACGTCCACCCAGGAGGCGATCGGGGCCGTCTCGGGGCCGTCCCGGGATGCCGGCTTCCGGCACGGGGTCCCGGCCGCGGCCGGACCGGCTCGTATCCCCGCGGCTCCGGCAGGGGGGGGGGGGGGGCTCGAAGACAGCCAGCAGTCGCCTCGTGTGAACGTCACCCGGCCGGCGACCGCGGCCGTTCCGGGGCCGTCCCGGGAAGCCCTGCGACAGGGCACGGGGTCCCAGCCGCGGCCGGACCGACTCGAAGCCCCGCGGCCCCGGCACGGGGGAGGCCCAAGACTGGCGGCAGCCGCTTCGCTGAACGTCACCCGGCCGGCGACCGGGGCCGTCCCGGGGCCGTCCCGGGATGCCGGCTTCCGGCACGGGGTCCCGGCCGCGGCCGGAGCGGCTCGAAGCCCCGCGGTCCCGGCAGCAGCCGGAGCCGCTCGCCGTTCGGGCTCCCGGCACCCCTACGGATCCGGCGACTCGTTCGCGGGCGGCGGGGGGAGGCAGTGAAGGAGGTGCGGGCAGAAGCGGCAGCGGAGGCGGAGGGGGGGGGGGGCTCGAAGACAGCCGGCAGCCGCTTCGGTGAACGTCACCCGGGCGGCGACCGCGGCCGTTCGGGGCCGTCCCGGGAAGCCTGCGACAGGCACGGGGTCCCGGCCTCGGCCCGGACCCGCACTGGGTGCCGCCGCCTCGGGCTCTCGGGACGGTATGGATCCGCCGACTCGTTCGCCGGCAGCGGGGGGAGGCAGTGGAGGGGGTGCGGGGAGAAGCAGGGCAGCGGAGGCAGAGGCGGGGGGGGGCTCGAAGACAGCCGGGCAGCCGCTTCGGTGAACGTCACCCGGGAGGCGACCGGGGACCGGCCCGGGAAGCCGTCGTCCGGCCGGGATCCCGGCCGCGGCCGGGACCGGCTCGAATCCCCGCGGCCCCGGCACGGGGGAGGCCCAAGGACTGGCGGCAGCCGCTTCGCTGAACGTCACCCGGCCGGCGACCGGGGCCGTCCCGTGGCCGTCCCGGGATGCCGGCTTCCGGCACGGGGGTCCCGGCCGCCGGCCGGAGCGGCTCGAAGCCCCGCGGTCCCGGCAGCAGCCGGAGCCGCTCGCCGTTCGGGCTCCCGGCACCCTACGGATCCGGCGACTCGGTTCGCCGGCGGCGGGGGGAGCAGTGGAGGCGGTGCGGGGAGAAGCGGCAGCGGAGGCGGAGGGGGGGCGGGGGGGACGATAGTGGCGGGGGCGGGGGGTGCTCGAAGGCAGCCGGCAGCCGGTTCGGTGAACATTCGCCGGGGCGGGGGGGCGACCTGTCCGTGCCCGGGGCAGCCCCGGGAAGCCGGCAGCCAGCACGGGGTCCCGGCAGCACCTGTTCCCTGCCCTGGGACCTTGCCGTGCCCGGCGGCCGGTTTACGGGGGGGGGGAGCGATGAGAGGCGGGGCGCAGCGGCCGGGGCAGCGCCGGGCGGCAGCGGGGGGCTGGGCGGGGGGTGGGGTAGGCGTCGAGCGGCAAGCCCTCGGCTGCAGCGAATGTTCGGCGGTGCGGGGGGGGGGGGGGGACGGGACGGACACGTTGGGGGCGCCGAGTCCGAGCCACCCCCGGCCCCAGGGGCGGCCGGAGGGGGAGGCCGGTGCCTGGCCCTGGGAGCTGCTGGGCGCCGGATGGCCGAGGGTGCGTTCAGAAGCCGCCCGAGCGGTCGAGCAGGTCCTCCAGAAAGGCCTAGGGTGGCTTCGAGGGCCCCGGGAGCAGTCGAGGGAGGCCTCCAGGCAGGTCTGGAGTGGATGGGAGGCCTTCCAAAGCAGACAAGGGAGGCTGCCAGCAGGGCCTAGGCTGGCACTGCAGCCTGTAAATGGTTGGGGGGGGGGCCTCTGGTGCGGCCTGGAGTCTCTGGGTGGCGTCCAGAGAGGTGCAAAGATCCTCTGGTGCGGCCTGTGGTGGCTGAGAAGCCTGCAGAGCGTGCGGGGGAGGCTTCTGGTGCGGCCTGGGGTGGGTCGGAAGCCTGCAGAGCGTGCGGGAGAGGCTTCCGGTGCGGCCTGGGGTGGCTGAGAAGCCTGCAGAGCGTGCGGGGGAGGCTTCTGTTGGGGCCTGGGGTGGCTGAGAAGCCTACAGAGCGTGCGGGGGAGGCTTCTGGTGCGGCCTGGGGTGGCTGAGAAGCCTGCAGAGCGTGCGGGAGAGGCTTCTGCTGCGGCCTGGGGTGGCTGAGAAGCCTGCAGAGCGGTGCGGGGAGAGTCTTCTGCTGCGGCCTGGGGTGGCTGAGAAGCCTGCAGAGCGTGCGGGAGAGGCTTCTGGTGCGGCCTGGGGTGGCTGAGAAGCCTGCAGAGCGTGCGGGAGAGGCTTCTGCTGCGGCCTGGGTGGCTGAGAAGCCTGCAGGGCGTGCGGGAGAGGCTTCTGCTGCGGCCTGGGGTGGGTCGGAAGCCTGCAGAGCGTGCGGGGGAGGCTTCTGGTGCGGCCTGGGGTGGCTGAGAAGCCTGCAGAGCGTGCGGGAGAGGCTTCTGGTGCGGCCTGGGGTGGCTGAGAAGCCTGCAGAGCGTGCGGGGGAGGCTTCTGCTGCGGCCTGGGGTGGCTGAGAAGCCTGCAGAGCGTGCGGGAGAGGCTTCTGCTGCGGCCTGGGGTGGGTCGGAAGCCTGCAGAGCGTGCGGGAGAGGCTTCTGTTGGGGCCTGGGGTGGGTCGGAAGCCTGCAGAGCGTGCGGGAGAGGCTTCTGTTGGGGCCTGGGGTGGCTGAGAAGCCTGCAGAGCGTGCGGGGGAGGCTTCTGGTGCGGGCCTGGGGTGGCTGAGAAGCCTGCAGAGCGTGCGGGGGAGGCTTCTGGTGCGGCCTGGGGTGGCTGAGAAGCCTGCAGAGCGTGCGGGGGAGGCTTCTGGTGCGGCCTGGGGTGGGTCGGAAGCCTGCAGAGCGTGCGGGAGAGGCTTCTGCTGCGGCCTGGGGTGGGTCGGAAGCCTGCAGAGCGTGCGGGAGAGGCTTCTGGTGCGGCCTGGGGTGGCTGAGAAGCCTGCAGAGCGTGCGGGGGAGGCTTCTGGTGCGGCCTGGGGTGGCTGAGAAGCCTGCAGAGCGTGCGGGAGAGGCTTCTGGTGCGGCCTGGGGTGGCTGAGAAGCCTGCAGAGCGTGCGGGGGAGGCTTCTGGTGCGGCCTGGGGTGGGCTGAGAAGCCTGCAGAGCGTGCGGGAGAGGCTTCTGCTGCGGCCTGGGGTGGGTCGGAAGCCTGCAGAGCGTGCGGGAGAGGCTTCTGTTGGGGCCTGGGGTGGGTCGAAGCCTGCAGAGCGTGCGGGAGAGGCTTCTGTTGGGGCCTGGGGTGGCTGAGAAGCCTGCAGAGCGTGCGGGGGAGGCTTCTGGTGCGGCCTGGGGTGGCTGAGAAGCCTGCAGAGCGTGCGGGGGAGGCTTCTGGTGCGGCCTGGGTGGCTGAGAAGCTGCAGAGCGTGCGGGGAGGCTTCTGGTGCGGCCTGGGGTGGGTCGGAAGCCTGCAGAGCCGTAGCGGGAGAGGCTTCTGCTGCGGCCTGGGGTGGGTCGGAAGCCTGCAGAGCGTGCGGGGAGAGGCTTCTGTTGGGGCCTGGGGTGGGCTGAGAAGCCTGCAGAGCGTGCGGGGGAGGCTTCTGCTGCGGCCTGGGGTGGCTGAGAAGCCTGCAGAGCGTGCGGGGGAGGCTTCTGGTGCGGCCTGGGGTGGCTGAGAAGCCTGCAGAGCGTGCGGGAGAGGCTTCTGCTGCGGCCTGGGGTGGGTCGGAAGCCTGCAGAGCGTGCGGGAGAGGCTTCTGTTGGGGCCTGGGGTGGGTCGGAAGCCTGCAGAGCGTGCGGGAGAGGCTTCTGTTGGGGCCTGGGTGGCTGAGAAGCCTGCAGAGCGTGCGGGGGAGGCTTCTGGTGCGGCCTGGGGTGGCTGAGAAGCCTGCAGAGCGTGCGGGGGAGGCTTCTGGTGCGGCCTGGGGTGGCTGAGAAGCCTGCAGAGCGGTGCGGGGAGGCTTCTGGTGCGGCCTGGGGTGGGTCGGAAGCCTGCAGAGCGTGCGGGAGAGGCTTCTGCTGCGGCCTGGGGTGGGTCGGAAGCCTGCAGAGCGTGCGGGAGAGGCTTCTGTTGGGGCCTGGGGTGGCTGAGAAGCATGCAGAGCGTGCGGGGGAGGCTTCTGCTGCGGCCTGGGGTGGCTGAGAAGCCTGCAGAGCGTGCGGAGGCTTCTGCTGCGGCCTGGGGTGGCTGAGAAGCCTGCAGAGCGTGCGGGAGAGGCTTCTGCTGCGGCCTGGGGTGGCTGAGAAGCCTGCAGAGCGTGCGGGAGAGGCTTCTGCTGCGGCCTGGGGTGGCTGAGAAGCCTGCAGAGCGTGCGGGAGAGGCTTCTGGTGCGGCCTGGGGTGGCTGAGAAGCCTGCAGAGCGTGCGGGGGAGGCTTCTGCTGCGGCCTGGGGTGGCTGAGAAGCCTGCAGGGCGTGCGGGAGAGGCTTCTGCTGCGGCCTGGGGTGGCTGAGAAGCCTGCAGAGCGTGCGGGAGAGGCTTCTGGTGCGGCCTGGGGTGGGTCGGAAGCCTGCAGAGCGTGCGGGAGAGGCTTCTGCTGCGGCCTGGGGTGGGTCGGAAGCCTGCAGAGCGTGCGGGGGAGGCTTCTGCTGCGGCCTGGGGTCTCTGGGTGGCCTCTAGAGAGGTGCAAAAGACCCTCTGGGTTGGGCTGGGGTGGCTCTTGGACCCCTGCCACACAGTGGAGAGCGGCCTCCGGCCCGCCACCTGTGTCCCTGTGTGCCTGAGTGCCTGTGTCCCTGTGTCCCTGTGTCCCTGAGTGCCTGAGTGCCTGTGTCCCTGTGTCCCTGTGTCCCTGTGTCCCTGAGTGCCTGAGTGCCTGAGTGCCTGTGTCCCTGTGTCCCTGTGTCCCTGTGTCCCTGTGTGCCTGAGTGCCTGTGTCCCTGTGTCCCTGTGTCCCTGTGTCCCTGAGTGCCTGAGTGCCTGAGTGCCTGTGTCCCTGTGTCCTTGTGTCCCTGTGTCCCTGTGTCCCTGTGTGCCTGAGTGCCTGTGTCCCTGTGTCCCTGTCTGTGTACCTGTGTGCGAGAGTGTCCGGCACGCCACCCAGCGGCGGCGGGCAAGCAGGTAGGCGGGTGGGCGGGCCGGCGAGGGCCAGTGTGAGTTTGGGGGGTGGGAGGGGAGGCGGCAGCTGGAAGCGTCAGAGGAGGGGGCGTGGCTCCGGCTGGCCCCGGGAGCAGGT
>NW_027143229.1:17500-20000 GCF_026170545.1 Melanerpes formicivorus
CGGCGACACGCAGGAGAACCCCGGGGAGGCGAGAGCGAGGAAGAACGAGGGGAACGGGAACCCCCGCCGCCCACGGCAGACGCGCGCGCGGACGCGGCAGCACGGCACGGTACCCCCGCGGTACCCACCCGCAGACAGCCGCGCCCGCGCGGGAGTGCCGGGGGGGGCGAGGCCCGCGCCTCCTCCCCCAACCGGGCTCTCGTCTCCCCCAACGCCCCACCGGGCGTCGCTGGACCAACGGGGAACCCCTGCCGGCGAAGCCCCGGCGGGACGAACTCCGCGAGAGCGGGCGCTCCGGGAGCGGGGAGCTACGGAGCGCTCCCCGAGTCTGCACTTAGGGGGACGAAGGCCCCTCCCCGCCCGGGGGAGAGCCTGCGAGGCGACCCCAGCCGCGCCGCTCGGCGGGCACCGAGGCGGCGATTGATCGTCAAGCGACGCTCAGACAGGCGTAGCCCCGGGAGGAACCCGGGGCCGCAAGTGCGTTCGAAGTGTCGATGATCAATGTGTCCTGCAATTCACATTAATTCTCGCAGCTAGCTGCGTTCTTCATCGACGCACGAGCCGAGTGATCCACCGCTAAGAGTTGTCTGGCTTTTCGGCACCGCCCCGCCAGCGCGGAGGGGCCGGGACCGCTCGCAAAGGAGCGGCCCCTCGGAGAGCGCGGCACGGCGGCCGCTCGCCTCACATTGACCGTACAAGCACAGGAGAGGGGGGGAAAATAAAACGAAACCCCGAAGCGGCAAAAGCAAGGGGCGGGGAGCCCGCGCTCCCGGCTTTTTTCCCTCCCCCGAGGAGGGAAAAACGCACCTTGTGGCGCTTCGGGGCCGGACCAGGCGCCCGGGCTCGCTCCGACCTCGGCGCGGAGGAGGCCCGCCGCGCGCCGCCGGGAACGTGCCCCGAACCCGGCCTCGCCTCGCGTGCACGGGGAAATAAAACCCCCTTCGCTTCCCCACCCAACGGCGGGGGGGGGTGTGTGTCTCTCGCTGGCCGCCCCGTGCCGTCGCGGAGACGCCACGAAGCGAGGCAGCGGAGACCCCCCCCCCCCCCCCGCCCCGGGGAGCGAGGGGGGCCGGGCGCACAACCCCGCCGGAGGAGAGCGCGCGCGCGCCTCCGCACCGGCCCCTCCAACGCCGCCACCGCTGCGGCCCATCCCGGACTTTCTTTTCCCCCGCTTTGGCCCCGGGGCCGAGCCCCGGCCGGCTCGCGCCCTCGGGCGGCTTCCTCTCGCCACCGAACCCCCCCCCGCCGCGGGGGACGGAAAACGGCTTGCGAGACGGAAAGCCCGAGCCCACGTGGGACGCCACCGCGGCGACCCGCCGGCCCTCGCCGGGCGGCGCACCCGCCGACCGACAAACCCCAGCGGCACGAGCCCCTTCCATCCTCCCCCGGCGCCACCGCGCCGCCGGCTTCGCTCGCTCGACCCCTTCCGTGGCCCCGCGGCCAGGCGGACAGCGGACGGCGCTGAGCCGGGGGGCGGGCCCCCGCTCTCCCCGTTTCCACGCGGAGACCGGGGGTGGGACGCCCCCGGCTGCCCGCCCGTCCCCCACCCGGCACGCGCCGGGAAGGCGAACGGGGAAGCCCGCGGGCAGGGCCCGGGACCGGGACAGCCGCAGCCGGTGGCAGGGTGCCCTCCGGCGAGGGACCGGAGCCGGAGACGCCGAGCGACGCCCGCCGCCGCTCGGACGCGGTCACGCCACCCGAAACCGGCCCCGGACGGGGGGGAACCGGCAGCGCGAGACCGCCGAGGGCGCCAGCTCGCCGGGGCCCCGCTCTGGGGCCTGGGCAAAGGGAAAAGGGACCGGGAGGTCCGCAGCGGCCCGCGCCGCAAGAGGCGCCGCCGCCGAGCCGCGGCAACGCGCCCGCACAAAACCCCCGGCGGGGGCGAAGCGCCCTGGGCCAGCCCCCACCGCGGGGGCTCGCCGCCCCGGCCCGCGAGAAGCCCGCGCTTCAACGCGCCGCCGGGGACGCCCGTGGCGAGGCGAGGCGCGGGCCGGACCACGGCCGACCTCGCGCGGTGGGCTCTCTCCGGCCGAGCGCTCGGACCGCAGAGAGGGGGGGGGCAGCAGAGTCCCCTCCCCGGCCCGGCGGGCCCCCGGAGGACGACGAGCGCGACGACGGCGGACCTAGCCAGAGGCATTGCGGGGGCAACCCCCGCCCCTCTGAAGGCACCCGCCCGCCCCCCGCGCTCGCCCCCGCATCCGGGGGTGGCGCGCCGAGCCGCCCGGGTCTTTAAACCGCCGCCCGGCTTCCTCCGCGGTAGGGCAAGGCCGCGGACGAAGGCGCGGAACGCTAGGTACCTGACCCTGGGGTGAGGGAAACCAGACTTAAGGCCCCGCGGGGGTGCCTCCCCCCACTGCCGCCGTCGGGGGGAGCGTCCGCCCGCGGGGGCCGCGCCCGACGTCCGCCGCCACCACCGCGCCCCTGGCCTGGCCCGAGGCCCGGGGTTTCCCTCAGTCAGCCGGCGCTGCGCTCGGGGAGGAGGGACGCGGCTGGGGACGCC
>NW_027143229.1:25000-32500 GCF_026170545.1 Melanerpes formicivorus
ACGTTCGGCACGAGATCCCGGCCGCGGCCGGACCGGCTCGAAGCCTCGCGGTCCCGGCAGCAGCCGGAGCCGCTCGCCGCCTCGGGCTCCCGGCCCCCTACAGATCCGGCGACTCGTTCGCGGGCGGCGGGGGGGGGGCAGTGGAGGGGGTGCGGGGAGAAGCGGCAGCGGAGGCGGAGGGGGGGGGGGCTCGAAGACAGCCGGCAGCCGCTTCGGTGAACGTCACCCAGGAGGCGATCGGGGCCGTCTCGGGGCCGTCCCGGGATGCCGGCTTCCGGCACGGGGGTCCCGGCCGCGGCCGGACCGGCTCGTATCCCCGCGGCTCCGGCAGGGGGGGGGGGGGGGCTCGAAGACAGCCGGCAGTCGCCTCGGTGAACGTCACCCGGCCGGCGACCGCGGCCGTTCCGGGGCCGTCCCGGGAAGCCTGCGACAGGCACGGGGTCCCAGCCGCGGCCGGACCGACTCGAAGCCCCGCGGCCCCGGCACGGGGGAGGCCCAAAGACTGGCGGCAGCCGCTTCGCTGAACGTCACCCGGCCGGCGACCGGGGGCCGTCCCGGGGCCGTCCCGGGATGCCGGCTTCCGGCACGGGGGTCCCGGCCGCGGCCGGAGCGGCTCGAAGCCCCGCGGTCCCGGCAGCAGCCGGAGCCGCTCGCCGTTCGGGCTCCCGGCACCCTACGGATCCGGCGACTCGTTCGCGGGCGGCGGGGGGAGGCAGTGAAGGAGGTGCGGGCAGAAGCGGCAGCGGAGGCGGAGGGGGGGGGGCTCGAAGACAGCCGGCAGCCGCTTCGGTGAACGTCACCCGGCCGGCGACCGCGGCCGTTCCGGGGCCGTCCCGGGAAGCCTGCGACAGGCACGGGGTCCCGGCCTCGGCCGGACCCGCACTGGGTGCCGCCGCCTCGGGCTCTCGGGACGGTATGGATCCGCCGACTCGTTCGCCGGCAGCGGGGGGAGGCAGTGGAGGGGGTGCGGGGAGAAGCGGCAGCGGAGGCGGAGGCGGGGGGGGGGCTCGAAGACAGCCGGCAGCCGCTTCGGTGAACGTCACCCGGGAGGCGACCGGGACCGGCCCGGGAAGCCGTCGTCCGGCCCGGGATCCCGGCCGCGGCCGGACCGGCTCGAATCCCCGCGGCCCCGGCACGGTGGAGGCCCAAAGACTGGCGGCAGCCGCTTCGCTGAACGTCACCCGGCCGGCGACCGGGGCCGTCCCGGGGCCGTCCCGGGATGCCGGCTTCCGGCACGGGGTCCCGGCCGCGGCCGGAGCGGCTCGAAGCCCCGCGGTCCCGGCAGCAGCCGGAGCCGCTCGCCGTTCGGGCTCCCGGCACCCTACGGATCCGGCGACTCGTTCGCCGGCGGCGGGGGGAGGCAGTGGAGGCGGTGCGGGGAGAAGCGGCAGCGGAGGCGGAGGGGGGGCGGGGGGGGACGATAGTGGCGGGGGGCGGGGGGTGCTCGAAGGCAGCCGGCAGCCGGTTCGGTGAACATTCGCCGGGGCGGGGGGGCGACCTGTCCGTGCCCGGGGCAGCCCCGGGAAGCCGGCAGCCAGCACGGGGTCCCGGCAGCACCTGTTCCCTGCCCTGGGACTTGCCGTGCCCGGCGGCCGGTTGCCGGGTGGGGGGAGCGATGAGAGGCGGGGCGCAGCGGCCGGGGCAGCGCCGGGCGGCAGCGGGGGGCTGGGCGGGTGGGGTAGGCGTCGAGCGGCAAGCCCTCGGCTGCAGCGAATGTTCGGCGGTGCGGGGGGGGGGGGGGGGGACGGGACGACACGTTGGGGGCGCCGAGTCCGAGCCACCCCCGGCCCCAGGGGCGGCCGGAGGGGGGAGGCCGGTGCCTGGCCCTGGGAGCTGCTGGGCGCCGGATGGCCGAGGGTGCGTCAGAAGCCGCCCGAGCGGTCGAGCAGGTCCTCCAGAAAGGCCTAGGGTGGCTTCGAGGGCCCCGGGAGCAGTCGAGGGAGGCCTCCAGGCAGGTCTGGAGTGGATGGGAGGCCTTCCAAAGCAGACAAGGGAGGCTGCCAGCAGGGCCTAGGCTGGCACTGCAGCCTGTAAATGGTTGGGGGGGGGGCCTCTGGTGCGGCCTGGAGTCTCTGGGTGGCGTCCAGAGAGGTGCAAAAGATCCTCTGGTGCGGCCTGTGGTGGCTGAGAAGCCTGCAGAGCGTGCGGGGGAGGCTTCTGGTGCGGCCTGGGGTGGGTCGGAAGCCTGCAGAGCGTGCGGGAGAGGCTTCCGGTGCGGCCTGGGGTGGCTGAGAAGCCTGCAGAGCGTGCGGGGGAGGCTTCTGTTGGGGCCTGGGGTGGCTGAGAAGCCTACAGAGCGTGCGGGGGAGGCTTCTGGTGCGGCCTGGGGTGGCTGAGAAGCCTGCAGAGCGTGCGGGAGAGGCTTCTGCTGCGGCCTGGGGTGGCTGAGAAGCCTGCAGAGCGTGCGGGGAGAGGCTTCTGCTGCGGCCTGGGGTGGCTGAGAAGCCTGCAGAGCGTGCGGGAGAGGCTTCTGGTGCGGCCTGGGGTGGCTGAGAAGCCTGCAGAGCGTGCGGGAGAGGCTTCTGCTGCGGCCTGGGGTGGCTGAGAAGCCTGCAGGGCGTGCGGGAGAGGCTTCTGCTGCGGCCTGGGGTGGGTCGGAAGCCTGCAGAGCGTGCGGGGGAGGCTTCTGGTGCGGCCTGGGGTGGCTGAGAAGCCTGCAGAGCGTGCGGGAGAGGCTTCTGGTGCGGCCTGGGGTGGCTGAGAAGCCTGCAGAGCGTGCGGGGGAGGCTTCTGCTGCGGCCTGGGGTGGCTGAGAAGCCTGCAGAGCGTGCGGGAGAGGCTTCTGCTGCGGCCTGGGGTGGGTCGGAAGCCTGCAGAGCGTGCGGGAGAGGCTTCTGTTGGGGCCTGGGGTGGGTCGGAAGCCTGCAGAGCGTGCGGGAGAGGCTTCTGTTGGGGCCTGGGGTGGCTGAGAAGCCTGCAGAGCGTGCGGGGGAGGCTTCTGGTGCGGCCTGGGGTGGCTGAGAAGCCTGCAGAGCGTGCGGGGGAGGCTTCTGGTGCGGCCTGGGGTGGCTGAGAAGCCTGCAGAGCGTGCGGGGGAGGCTTCTGGTGCGGCCTGGGGTGGGTCGGAAGCCTGCAGAGCGTGCGGGGAGAGGCTTCTGCTGCGGCCTGGGGTGGGTCGGAAGCCTGCAGAGCGTGCGGGAGAGGCTTCTGGTGCGGCCTGGGGTGGCTGAGAAGCCTGCAGAGCGTGCGGGGGAGGCTTCTGGTGCGGCCTGGGGTGGCTGAGAAGCCTGCAGAGCGTGCGGGAGAGGCTTCTGGTGCGGCCTGGGGTGGCTGAGAAGCCTGCAGAGCGTGCGGGGGAGGCTTCTGGTGCGGCCTGGGGTGGCTGAGAAGCCTGCAGAGCGTGCGGGAGAGGCTTCTGCTGCGGCCTGGGGTGGGTCGGAAGCCTGCAGAGCGTGCGGGAGAGGCTTCTGTTGGGGCCTGGGGTGGGTCGGAAGCCTGCAGAGCGTGCGGGGAGAGGCTTCTGTTGGGGCCTGGGGTGGCTGAGAAGCCTGCAGAGCGTGCGGGGGAGGCTTCTGGTGCGGCCTGGGGTGGCTGAGAAGCCTGCAGAGCGTGCGGGGGGAGGCTTCTGGTGCGGCCTGGGGTGGCTGAGAAGCCTGCAGAGCGTGCGGGGGAGGCTTCTGGTGCGGCCTGGGGTGGGTCGGAAGCCTGCAGAGCGTGCGGGAGAGGCTTCTGCTGCGGCCTGGGGTGGGTCGGAAGCCTGCAGAGCGTGCGGGAGAGGCTTCTGTTGGGGCCTGGGGTGGCTGAGAAGCCTGCAGAGCGTGCGGGGGAGGCTTCTGCTGCGGCCTGGGGTGGCTGAGAAGCCTGCAGAGCGTGCGGGGGAGGCTTCTGGTGCGGCCTGGGGTGGCTGAGAAGCCTGCAGAGCGTGCGGGAGAGGCTTCTGCTGCGGCCTGGGGTGGCTGAGAAGCCTGCAGAGCGTGCGGGAGAGGCTTCTGCTGCGGCCTGGGGTGGCTGAGAAGCCTGCAGAGCGTGCGGGAGAGGCTTCTGGTGCGGCCTGGGGTGGCTGAGAAGCCTGCAGAGCGTGCGGGGGAGGCTTCTGCTGCGGCCTGGGGTGGCTGAGAAGCCTGCAGGGCGTGCGGGAGAGGCTTCTGCTGCGGCCTGGGGTGGCTGAGAAGCCTGCAGAGCGTGCGGGAGAGGCTTCTGGTGCGGCCTGGGGTGGGTCGGAAGCCTGCAGAGCGTGCGGGAGAGGCTTCTGCTGCGGCCTGGGGTGGGTCGGAAGCCTGCAGAGCGTGCGGGGGAGGCTTCTGCTGTGGCCTGGGGTCTCTGGGTGGCCTCTAGAGAGGTGCAAAAGACCCTCTGGGTTGGGCTGGGGTGGCTCTTGGACCCCTGCCACACAGTGGAGAGCGGCCTCCGGCCCGCCACCTGTGTCCCTGTGTGCCTGAGTGCCTGTGTCCCTGTGTCCCTGTGTCCCTGAGTGCCTGAGTGCCTGTGTCCCTGTGTCCCTGTGTCCCTGTGTCCCTGAGTGCCTGAGTGCCTGAGTGCCTGTGTCCCTGTGTCCCTGTGTCCCTGTGTCCCTGTGTGCCTGAGTGCCTGTGTCCCTGTGTCCCTGTGTCCCTGTGTCCCTGAGTGCCTGAGTGCCTGAGTGCCTGTGTCCCTGTGTCCTTGTGTCCCTGTGTCCCTGTGTCCCTGTGTGCCTGAGTGCCTGTGTCCCTGTGTCCCTGTCTGTGTACCTGTGTGCGAGAGTGTCCGGCACGCCACCCAGCGGCGGCGGGCAAGCAGGTAGGCGGGTGGGCGGGCCGGCGAGGGCCAGTGTGAGTTTGGGGGGGTGGGAGGGGAGGCGGCAGCTGGAAGCGTCAGAGGAGGGGGCGTGGCTCCGGCTGGCCCCGGGAGCAGGTTCCCGGGACCGGGACCGGCTGGACCCGGCGGGTGGTTGATCCCGGGGCGGGGGGCAGAGGCGGCGGGAAGCGGCAGCTGCGTGTGCGGCGGGGGGGGTGGAGGGCGAACCGCGGCGGGAAGCGGATGCTTCAGAGCAGGTTACGGGGGCGGGGACGGACGACACCACCTGTCCCCGCCCCGGGATGGGCTGGACCCGGCGCCCTGGACCCGGCGCCGTGTACCCGCCGCCGCCCCCCGCCGCCGCCCCCCTCCGCCACCCCGGGACCCCGACGTTTTTTGGCGCCCGCGCCTTTTTTTGCTCCCCGCCTGCCCGCGCTGCCCCGGGCCCTCCCCCGGGGCGGGGCGGGAGGGAGGGAGGGACGGACGGACGGGTAGCCGGGGATCTCCGAGCGCGCGCCACCAGACCGAGGCGGGTCCCGGCGGCGGGCGGCGGCGGCGGCGGCGGCAGCAGCAGCAGCAAGCGACGGCGGGGGGGGGCAGGCTAGGGAGAGAGGGGGAGCGGCATGCGGTAGGGCTGGGGGGTTTGTTTCGGGGGGGAGGGGTGGGGGGGGGGTGGCAGCGGTCAGCGAGAGCGGGGAGAGGGGGAGCGGCATGCGGTAGGGCTGGGGTGTTTTTGGGGGTGGGGGGCGTTGGGGGGATTAGCGGGCGGGCGGGCAGCCCAGCCAAGCGGCAAGCCGGGGGGGCGGGCGAGGGCGGCTTTAGGGCCGGAGGAGCGGAGCGCAACCTCCCCCGTGCAGGCTACAGCGTGGAGAGCAGCAAGTTTTTGGGGACGGGGGACGACGGACGGGAGGGGCAGCGGCGAGAGGCTAGCTGCGGCAAGGGGGCACCGGCACGGCCGCCCTAACAGCGCCGCCTCGGTCGCAGGGGTTAGAGAGCAGCCGGGCAGCCCGCGTCGCGATCCCCCCTCCAGGGGACAATGTGGGAAGGGGAAGCCGCGGCGGCTTTGGCGGGGGGTGCCCAGCTGCTAGCGGCTTCGGGGGGCAGTTAGCGGCGGCGGGGCGGGGGGAGATGGGTCGCGGCAGCGGCAAGAGATAACGGCGGGCGGGGGGGCTCCGTGCAAAGCGGTAACGGGAGCCGGGGGGTGTGGGGAGCTGGGGGTGGCAGCAGCGGCAAGAGTGCAACGTCGGGAGGGGGGGCTCCGCGCAAACCGGTAACGGGGGCCGGGGGGTGTGGGGGGGGCGGTGGCGGCCGCGGCAAGAGGCAACGGCAGGCGGGGGGGCTCCGCGCAAACCGGCAGCGGGGGGGGGGGGCGGGGGGTAGCGGCAAGAGGCAACGGCGGGAAGGGGGGGCTCCGCGCAAACCGCTAACGGGAGCCGGGGGGTGTGGGGAGCTGGGGGTGGCAGCAGCGGCAAGAGGCAACGTCGGGAGGGGGGGCTCCGCGCAAACCGGTAACGGGGGCCGGGGGGTGTGGGGGGGGCGGTGGCGGCCGCGGCAAGAGGCAACGGCAGGCGGGGGGGCTCCGCGCAAACCGGCAGCGGGGGGGGGGGCGGGGGTAGCGGCAAGAGGCAACGGCGGGAAGGGGGGGCTCCGCGCAAACCGCTAACGGGAGCCGGGGGGTGTGGGGAGCTGGGTGGTGGCAGCAGCGGCAAGAGGCAACGTCGGGAGGGGGGGCTCCGCGCAAACCGGTAACGGGGGCCGGGGGGTGTGGGGGGGGCGGTGGTGGCCGCGGCAAGAGGCAACGGCAGGCGGGGGGGCTCCGCGCAAACCGGCAGCGGGGGGGGGCGGGGGTAACGGCAAGAGGCAACGGCGGGAAGGGGGGGGCTCCGCGCAAACCGGCAGCGGGGGGGGGGCGGGGGTAGCGGCAAGAGGCAACGGCGGGAAGGGGGGGGCTCCGCGCAAACCGGCAGCGGGGGCGGGGGGGGGAGGCGGTCAGGAGCGGGGGGAGATTTCTAGAGATGCCGGCAGACCTTCTCCCCGGAGAACAGCGCTGTTGAAGAAAAGACTGCTTCAGAACACAACCTTTAATGAAAGACGCTCGATGAAAACAACACTTAATAAAAGAAGGTTTCATGCCGACTGCCTCTCTTCATTTACGCCGCCGCGGGGGGGGGGGGGTTGGGGGGGGGGGGGGGGGGGGGGGGGTTGGGGGCCGGGCGGGCGATACCAGGCGGCCCTCGTCCCGGGGACCACGTCTACCCCGCGGTTCCAGCCTCCGCGCGCTAAGTGCCCGCCCGGCCGCGGGGAGCACGTCTACCTCCTGCCGCACGGCTCAGTGCACTAAGTCCCCCCTCGCCATGGAGAGCACGTCTACCTGCCAGCTCAGGGAGAGCACGTCTACTCACCGAGGGAGAGCACGTCTACCTCCTCGGGAAGGAGAGCACGTCTACCTCCTGGGAAGGAGAGCACGTCTACCTCCTCGGAAGGAGAGCACGTCTACCTCCTGGGAAGGAGAGCACGTCTACCTCCTCGGGAAGGAGAGCACGTCTACCTGCCGCCGCACGGCTCAGTGCACTAAGTGCCCCCCTCGCCAGGGAGAGCACGTCTACCTCCTCGGGAAGGAGAGCACGTCTACCTGCCGCCGCACGGCTCAGTGCACTAAGTGCCCCCCCTCGCCAGGAGAGCACGTCTACCTCCTCGGGAAGGAGAGCACGTCTACCTGCCGCCGCACGGCTCAGTGCACTAAGTGCCCCCCTCGCCAGGGAGAGCACGTCTACCTCCTCGGGAAGG